>NC_045440.1:1135343-1182800 GCF_002776525.5 Piliocolobus tephrosceles | reverse complement strand
TACATATATATGTAGAGAGACAGAGGGGGTGAGTATATATATATATAGAGAGAGAATATATATATATATAGAGAGAGGGTGAGATTGTACATATATGTAGAGAGAGAGAGGGTGAATATGTATATATATAGAGAGAATATATATCTATAAAGAAAGAAAGAGAGGGTAAGCATATACATACACACATAAAGAGAGAGAAAGAGAGAGAGGGTATGTGTATATAGAGTGTGAGTGTATATATATATAAAGAGAGGTATGTATATAGAGAGACAATGTATGTATATATACAGCGGGTGAGTATGTGTACATATAGAAAGACAGGGTATGTGTATATGCTTGTGTATATATAGAAAGTGTGTGTATATATAGAGAGAATATGTATATAGAGAGAGGGAGGGTGAGATTGTATATATATGGAGAGAGAGTGAGCATATACATATATATGGAGAGAGAGAGATTATATATAGAGAGAGAGCAAGAGAGGGTATGTATACACACACATATATATATACACACACAGAGAGAGGATATGTATAGAGAGGATAACTATATATATGTGTGTATATATAGAGAGAGAGAGCACTAGAGAGAGGTGTATATATAGACAGTATATGTATATAGAGAGAGGGTATGTGTGTATGTAGAGAGGGATGGTGTGTGTGTGTGTACATACTATCTGGATAGACAGGGAGAGAGAGGGTGTGCATGTGTATATGTATACAGAGAGAAAGGGTGTGTATATATAGAGAGAAAGAGGGTGATTATATAGAGCGAGAGGGTGAGTATACATATAGAGAGAGAGACAGGGTGAGCATATACATATGAGAGAGAGGATAGGTGAGTGTATACATATATATAAAGAGAGAGAGAGAGACAGAGGCTGTGCATGTGTGTGTGTATATATACAGAGAAGCTGAGCATATATGGAGAGGGTGTGTGTATGTGTATATATATGTGTGTGTGTGTATATATAGAGAGAGAGGGTGAGTCTATATAGAGAGAGAGAAAGAGAGAGGGTGTGTGTGTACATATAGAGCGAAAGAGGGTGTGTATACATATAGAGGGCGAGTATATCTATAGAGAGAAGATGAATGTATATACATAGACATATATATAGAGAGAGAGAGGAGAGTGTGTATGCCTGTATATATATAGAGAGAATATATATCTATATATAGTGAGTATATCTATATATATATATATATGTAGAGAGAGTATCTATAGAGAGGGTGTGTATGTATGTCACCTTTTCTGTGTATGTATGTGTGTGTGTGTGTGTGTATATATAGTTTCTGTATGCATACTCAATATATATTTGAAATTACATTGTTCATATACTTGTTCATTGCCTGCCTCCACTAAAACATAAGCCCCAGGACAGAGATCTGTCTGCCTTGTTCATTCCGTACCTCTAGAGCCTGGCCAGGGTCCCCAGCATCCTCTGTGAGGAGATTGGGCAGGTAGGGTTATTCTCAATTTATAAGGCGAAAATGAGGCTCACAGAGGTTCACCGTTGCCCTGCCCCTTAGCCAGCTACTCTGCCGTGAGTGCCCTGGGAGACACAGCCTGCCAGGTGAAAGCACTTCACTCAGCCAAAGCCTTGGTAAGGGTGGAGGCCGTGTGCACCCCTCAGCCATTGCTGTTGGGTGCTTCCTTTCTGCCAAGAGCAAATGTCACCACTTCTGCTTCCCAACACCCCTCTGCGATAGAAGAGGTCACTAGGGTATACAAACACGATCACTGAAGCTCAGGGAAGGAGAGGGACCTGCCCGGGTGCACTCAGCCGTCAATGCAGAGCAGGTATGCAAAACCAGGCCCCTTTAGCCCCCATTAGAGGCTTCACGTGGTGTTCAAGGGCGGCACCTTTCCTCTCAGGTGAAAAGAAGTCTGTGGAGGTTCCTGATAAGCACAGAAGGACCCAGAGTCCTTGGTGACTGCTGGTGAGGGCAAGGGGTGAGGAAAACGAAGAGGTCCCAGCAGCAGCACGAGGCAGGAGGACCTGCGACGGGGGCCCCACGATTGTATTGAAGATAACAGGTTTGAGAAGCCAGCAGCACTCGCACCAGGGCCTGGCAGCCTGAGTGCAAGTGCAAGAGGCCGGGTGCAAGAGGCCGGGAATGCAGTCAGGACTCTCTTTTGGTCAGGTCCAGGCCCAAACCTTGGCTCGGGATGGCCCCTGGGCAAATTCCAGACCCCTGGAACTCCTCTTGGTGTTCTGACCAACCTAACACCTCAGACTGGTCCAGTATCGAACGGGTCCATGGGAGTAAACCTCCCAGATAAAAAAGGTGAAGCTCAGAGAGTCCTCCCGCCCCTCCGGCCCACCGCCGTAATCACCACCCGTAACCATGCTTCCCTGTCTTAGCAAGGCAGGGGGTGGGACAGCTCACAGGGAGTCACCCCGGTGTCCCTTCTGGAGCCTCTTCCTGAGTAGTGCATCCCCAGTAGTGAGAGGGACATAAACAAGAAGACAGTATTCGTGAAACTCCTGGGCTTTTCTTGCTCAGATTCGTAAATAATGGGAAAGATCTGTTGGAGATCAGTTAGCCGCGGTCTTTCCTGCAGCTGGAAGCTCCCATGAGGTCTCGCATTCTTGATGGCCTCTGACGTGAATGTCTTATAATTAAGGACCGCTGCTGCCTACATGTTACTGTGACTCCCCCGACGCTCCTCTTCCTTAGGCCAGAGCTGAAATGGGCTTCAGGAGGCCCTTCTGTCTCCTGGCATGTTTCTGGGGCCCAGAGAAGACGAGAGTGGAGAGATCTGAGCAGTCTCCCTTGCAGCGTCCTGGCTCAGCTGACTTGTGAGGGGGGCTCCTTAACCCAGACTCCCCATGTGGGAAAGTGGGGGAAATCTCACAGAAGAGCAGCTCCCTGGGCAAGACCCTTGGGCAGGCCGGGCTGTGGAAGCAGAGGGCTCCCCGCTGGCCTCCTGGGGAGCCCCTGGTACCCATTACAGAGGTCCCCTCTCTCCCTCCTGGCTGCCCTCAGACACTGGGAGCTCTCCCTTTCCTCAAGGCCTTTGTCGGGGCCACTCCTCTTTCTCAGGACACGGTCCTCCAGGTGTCTGTCAGCCTGGCCGCCTCCCCTCCCACACAGCTCAGCCCCGCCCTCACCTCACTGGTGCCTTCCTGGTCTCCCTATTGAAGACCAATAGGGAGCTGCACACAGCTATTCACTGCACAGGGCTCTGCCTCCCTTCCCAGCTTTCTTGCTCTCCGTGTACTCCATTTTCTAATAGAGAAAACATTTGCTTTGTTTATTGCCTATCTCTCTACACGAAGCAGAAGCTCCACGAGGGCAGGGTTTTCTGTTTTGTTCATTGCTGTATCTGTCTTCAGCTCCGGGAACCGTGCTAGGCGCATGGTAGATGATTAGGGAAGTTATTGAATAAGAGAGTCAGTGGTCCACCTGAGGTAAATGCTCAGGCTTCTGAACTTGCCGGTGTCACAGCTGCCCCCACGAAGCCACCTCGCTCACTCGCACTGGCTGAGGAAGCCTGCGCTCATGTCTCTGTTCCAGCATTTCATGTGCAAGCATTTCCAAGTCCCCAGTTGCTGCTTCATCTGTATTCACTGTCATGAAACCCACTGAGTTTGCCTTTCTCCTGTTTTTTTTCTGCTGCTTTAAGAACTCTCCCTCGCGCCACTAGTTGGTAGGGCGACCTCAGTACAGGGCCTCAGAACGGCATGCAGGTTCAAGCCAGAGTGGTGCAGTGCGAGTGTTTAAGTCTCTGTTTAAAATTCTTGCAAACTCCGTTTAACAGGGTAATGGTTTAATGTATTGTTTAACAAGAAGCCATTTGGAGCTAGAGCAGGACTTGCTATAGACGCCAAGCAGATTCCAAATGGCATCTCCTCAAAATGAGAAGAAAAACATAAAGTTAGAGAAAGGCTGTCCCTGGGGCAAGTGGGAGAGGCCAAGTCCATGTTCTGGCAGGAGGAGGCAGGCAGGTCTGCTCTGCGTCTCTCTCCATCTCAGCTGTGGGTGAAGATGCAAGCCAGCCGGGGAAAGGGGTCAACAGGGAGTTGGGCATCTTTCCCTTGATTTAACTGCTCAGGGCCACAGCACAGCAATGCCAGGAGCGCCCAGAAGTGGAGCTCGTGTGCTGCAGATGTATGCGCTGCTAGGTCTGAAAGCCCAGTGTTCCTTGGAGATGGCCAACCCCAAGATTGGCACCAATCGCCATGGAGAAGGAGGGGCTGTGCTCAATTTGGGGTCCACAGGCAGCGTAGAGTACTGGCAAGTGGCCAGGACGTGAAAACTCCCTGCAACTCTGGATCAGGTGATTCATTATGTAATGTCGTTTGATGTAGTGGATTGGTTGTTTTGGGAACAAATTTTACTTCTCATTCCTAAGGAAATGGAATGGAAAATTCGTGGCTCTGGTGCTGAGCTCAGATCCAATACATTCACCTCACACAACCAAATCACCACCCCTTTCTGGGTGGCAGCTTCACCCTATTTTAACCAAGATCCCAAAGTTTGAAGTAATCACCCTTTGTGTCCTTGATTTAGAGAGGGTGACAGCTAATGTCCCATATGAACAGGACTGGAAAGAGACAAGAAAGTATTTTCATATAAGAAAAAAAGAAATCTCCCACAAAGAGAGACGTGGATGTCATTCACTGTGGGGACAGGAAAGAGAGGAGGCCATTCAACTGATTAACTGATCCAACTGATCCAACAATTGATTCAACCGCTAAGAGTCAGGCCCCTCGGCCCTCCCTCCACCTGGAGACAGAAGCAGGTTTTACCCATAGAAGGGATACTTGGTCAGGGAGACAGAGCAGTGGAGCTGATGCTTCCTGTGGGATGCTTTTCATCCTCACCAGGGAAAAAAAGAAGTAAGTGCTTGCCAGGTTGGAGCCAAAATGAAAGGCACAGACATTTCTGCTTAACAGGAGCAGAGAAAAGCAAATTGTCCTTTTGAGTTGTTTGGATGCAGTTAGTCTGAGCTCTCGCTGGAAATAGAGGTGAATGTGAAGCTCAAACACAGGCCTCTGGAGGGGCTTTTGATATAAAAGGAGCCTGCAAGTAAAGCTGAGAAAGAAGAAAACTAGCAAGGAAGTTAGCACTGAAGAGACACAAAGCAAGATCCCTAATTTTATCTTAGAGCTCCAGGTTTGTTTAAAGGAAAACCAGTGTTTATATGCAGGGTTTACAATTTTCTCATGCTTCCCTGTCTTAGCAAAGATGCTTTTCTTTGGCACAAATTTGGTACTGGTGGCTGTGGTTATGGCCGTCTAGGTGGGGAGCAGGGAACCCTCTGGGAGAGGCATGACATTTGGACCACGTCTTCTAAGTGTTGTGTGACCTGCTCAACTGCAGGCCCAGGGTGGCAAGAAGTATAGGAGGCTTTTCTAATTCTCCTCCTTGCTGTGTGACCTGGGCAACTTCCTTCCCTCTCTGTGCTTTGGCTTCCCTGTGTTAAATGGGGAGGGGGCTGAATGGCCTGATGGGCAGCATTTCCCCCAATTCCACTCCCAGGAGCTCCTGCCAAGTGCTGCATGGTGGAGTGGGACCGTGCGACTTTATGCAACATGTCGAGGTCTGCTTTTGATCATCTGCAAGAGAATTCCTTGCTCTAGGAAGAAGTGTGTTCCCAGTGTGTGTCCCCTGAGCAGTAATGGCCTACATGGCACCAGCTGGCCACGTTCTGGGGTAGAGGTCACTCTAGGTTCCAGCCCCAGCACAAGCCTGATCCCACCCGGGGATGCCCAGTCTTGCCCCGTGCTGAGTTAGAGTTTGAGGGGCACACAATGGCTCAGAGGATATCTGAGGGCACCCGGGGTTTCCTCTGAGGGTTCCTGGGGTGCCCTGATTTTTCAGGGCCAGAGAGATCTAAGGAGACTGAAGAGACCTGCACCATATTGGAAATGTAGGACACTGGGTTTTCATCGTGAACCTCTCACTAACTGAGTCCATCACCTTGGACTAGTTCCTTGATCTCTCTGGGCTTCAACTTCCTCATCTGTAAAAGAAAAGGGTTGAACTACACGTTTTCTCAAATCCTTGTTTCCAGCACAAAGATTCTGTGCTTTTCTGTGTGGGGAGACAGGTAGACAGGCAGCCTTAGAAGATGCTAGAATCTTGTTATCTATCAATAATCTCAGGGTCTTCCAATGTTTGGGGGCCAAAATGATAACAGTATCATCCCACATCCATCTCCTTCTCCAGACCCACCCATCCTGTCTTAAAGTCTTTGTCTGGATAAGCTCTTTTGACCTCTGGGTCAGGATAGAAATGATCTCCAAGGAAAGGCCAGGCAAAGGGCAGTGAGCCCATATGTGTCTTTCTCAGTAGCAGGGTCCTGGGGAGCTGGAGGGTCCTTGTCCCCGACCCATCCCCTTGCTTCCTGGCCAGGCCGAGCTTAGCTCCATAGTAGGTCAGTGAGGCTTCCCCCTGAGTGCTGGGAAGAGGCTCACCTAAGAGGCTCTGGAAGACTCAGAACATGTGCAAAAAGCCAATCGTGGGCAGAGACTCTGGGAGCAAGAGGCAGAAACATCGCCTTCTGACCATGTTAGTGTGATGGCATCTGGGGCACGCACACATGTGTATGCTGGAGCTGACATGCCCAGCTTGGCCACGGCACATGCCACCCTCCGCTCCATCCCGGCAGCAGTGGCGGGTTCCCACAGGATCCACACAAATCTATCTGTCTCCTCCAGACTCAGCCACAGCCGTCCTTGCTTATGGGCACAGGCTTTAGAGCAGGACTCCCCAGGTAGACATCCCAGCTCTACCACTTCCAAGCTTGAGGCATTGTGCATGGTACCTAGCCTCTCTGCACTTCCATTTCAATGTCTGTAAAATGGGAATAAAAAGTGTCCACTTCAGAGGGCCGCTGTGGGACTTTAACTGGTTCCTTAATCCATGTAGCCTCCTCAGACTAGTCTCCGGCACACGGTTGAGCTCCCCTAAAATCTTAATGAGCATTTTTGACATCATTTTCATTGTTCTCCTCATCACCACCGCTGTCCCACACTCGCTGCAGTACACCCTGTGCCCTGGGCACCAGATGCTCTCAGTCTGCCCTCTCCATGCTCTTTCTTGCAGGCCTCCATTTCTTGGTATCTGTGGTCCCACTGTCCAGAAAAGCCTCCCAATGTTCTCCTTCAAGTGAGCTCTTACTCATCCAACAAGAACCAAATCAAATGTGACCCCCTCTGTCAGGCCCCCAGAAACAGTTACTCCCTCTTCCATGCTCCTGAGGAACTTGTGTGTGCATCTGTTACAAAATTTAAGATGCGGAGTGCCAGACCATAAGCTCCTGAAGGGCAGGCGTCTTTGCAAACCTATCCCCGGCAGGTCTGGCCTGTGGGGGGTGGTGCTGTGATGATGGGGAAGTGGCCATTAGAGTCCTATAAGGGGAGGACTCCTCAGCAGGAGTGTGGCCAAAAAGGTCGCCCCAGGCCTTGTGGAGGAAAGGGAGGTTCCCCACGCCTGGCGCCTGCCGGTGTTCATACAGAGCCACCGGAGAATTCCCAAAGGAGGGAGGAGGACAGAGCCATCACTCTTCATCCATTCCCCAACCCCTGCTTCCCCACAGACCTTCCTCCCAACACACCCGTGAGAAACCACCACCCCTCTTTCTGTTACCACCCCAGTGGCCCTATTGCATCCTGTTGGCTCACGCTCCAGAACAGACCTTGAATCTGTCCATTGCATCCTTCCCCAAACACTCTCCATCCCATAACCTCACACCTGGCCCACCACAGCCTCCAACAGGTGCTCCTAGCTCAGCCCTTGCTTCCCTCCCTGTGCAACAGAAAAGGGACCTTCTTCAAAAGCAAGGCTGGCCGTGTGCTTTTCCTCTGCAGCCCCTCCCACTACCCTTGGAATAAATCCAAGCTCCTGGGGTCCCCCAGGCCCTTCCCAATTAAGGCCCTGCCTTTCTCTCCATCCTCTCTCACCCCAACTGCCAAGCTCCAGTCATGCTGGGTTCTTTCACTTTTTGGAACAGGTCAGGCTTTCCTTCTCTCAGGGCCTTTGTGCAAGCTACTCCCATTGCCCAGAAGGCTGTCTCTGCTCTTCCCAAGTTGGTTCCTGCTCATCATTTGTACTCAGCGTCACTGGCAGCTCTCTGGAGGGGCTTTTTCTGACCCCCTGCCTAAAGTAGTCTTTCTCCAACGCAACCCAATTGTCTGCTTCAATACACTTACCACCAAGTGTTGTCTAATTGTTTTTGTGCTGTGTCCCCCGACAGAATGGGAAATTCATGACAGCATGGATCATGCCTGTTATGCTCCCCATTGTTCCTCCACACATAGCATGGTTCCTGGATAACACATCTTTGTTGAGTGGTAGAGTGTATCATGTAGCCAGAATATGCCAGGTGACGCACTGTGGAGGTGGATGTGGAGCTCATTAGACCTTCGCAACAACCCAAAAAGTACTTGTTATTCCTAATTTACAGATTAGGAAACTCAGGAAATTAACTTGCCTGGTGCCGTAAGGTCAATACATGGCAGAGCTGGAATCTACATGCAGCCCTGTCTGACTTTTCATACTGTACTGAACTGCTTTTCCAGCCCTGTCACAACCCAGAACAGGAGCAGAGCCTTAGCAGACACAAGACTCACCACCGGCATAAATGTGACATGTCAGAATTATGTGGGCCCATCATTTCTTTGTTACTCTGTTTACTTAAACTTTCAAGACATCAGGCTTAAGGAAGACCCTGCAGAAATGTCCAAATGACTCCAGCTTAATAATTGTATGATATATTACTATTATTTCCCTTGAGTCTGTATTTATGGGGAAACTGGATATGTGTGTCTTGCAGGCTGAATATTGTTCTCTTAGCCCAGTGATTAGAGAGAAACGGAGGGTGGAGAGATGGCAAGGGAAGGAGAGACTGGCATTGGCAAATCCATGCAAAACTCACCCCTTAAAGTGGTAGTCACAGCGATCTTTCCAACCATCTACTAGCCCTAATGGTACACAGTGGACAGGAGTCATTATAAAGCCCACCAAAGCAAGGTCAGTGAGCCTCAGGTCTCACCAGCAAAGCCTGAAGGCTAACTCAGAAGGTACATCTACAATAAAAGCACCACTACCACCACCAAGAAAACAGCCAGACATCCTACAAGGCACTTGACATTTGTCATGTTTCATGCTCATAACAAGTCTCTATGATAGGTACTAGCATTATCCCCATTTTATAAATGAGAAAAATGAGGAACAGACATGCTCAGTAACTTGCCTAATGTCAAACAGCTGTCAAGTAACTCCAACTTTCCACGCTGGGGAGTCACCCCAACTTTCCACATGGCAACCCTCCAGGCACCCATGTGACTGGGAGAGGCCATGCCATCAGCAGGTCTGTTCCAAGTCCACAAATTTTCTCTCCCTTTTCCAATTTCTGATGATTAAACTGATTTACTTTAAAGCTTGTACATTTCCTGCAGCTTAAACAGATGGGAATGGCATCTACTAGCATAACAAAATTGTCTGGTGATGAGGACTCAACTCTAGAAGTTAAGTAAGAGAGAAATGCCAAGCCCCTTACAGGCAGCCCGTGCTCAGTGATGTCTAGTGTCCTTCCTTCCTATAAACCCAGCTAGCGCTATAGCCTCCTTCTTGGCTTACAGATCCACAACCCAGTGGCAAGGATGGCCACTGGCCTTTGTTTAGTCCAACAGGTCCCAAATACATTTAACCACGAAGGGTTGTATTGAGAAACACCCATTCCACATTCCAAACAAACTTGGTGAAATGCTCACCTGACCTCCCAGCTTCCAGCACAAAAACGGGATTGCAGGGAGGAGGAGCCAGGAGGGGCTTCCCTGGGGTGAAGGCCCAAGAGCAGCATGACACTGGGTCGCTCCTGGCTCCTTTTCCAAGGGGTCTGCTCTTGGCAGCATGCCCAAGTGGCCCCTGGCTTTGCACAGACCCTGGCCCCAGTGGGCTGTCACATGAGAGGACATTTAGGAAGCAACATCCACTGCCCCTTGGGAATCGCCACTGGCTTTCCTCTCCAGAGATGTGGTGCCCAGCCCTTTCGTTTATAATCTGAGAAACTATTATAGAAAGGACAGGCATAACAAGGAGGCTGGGACACAGATGATCCAGAAGGCCAGAAAGGGGGAGAAATCTCCCTAGGACCTGGACTGTGCCAGCCCATAAACTCCTGAAGGTTGGCGTCTCTGCAAACCCATCCCCAGCAGGTCTGGCCCATGGTGGGTGGTATCGTGATGATGGGGAGGTGGCCGTCAGAGCCCTATAAAAGGATGACTCCACCTGGCCCTGGAAATGATAAACACAGCCCCTTATGTGCCCGTGGAGTTTGCAAGTTTACAAAGTGCTCTCTTGTGCATTATATCATGGCATCCCCACTGAAAATTAGGTATTCTTCTTCTTTCTTCCAGTATACCAAAGAGAAAATGGGATTGTGAAAAGATGAAGGTCCAAAATCACAAGAGGGTATAAGTGGTGACCAGGTCCCTGGATTTAAAATGCCCCGTCGGGAGCCCACCTGTGCACCACCCTGCTACCTGCCCTATCTGTTTGGGGTGTCAAGATCCGGCCAAAGGTTGGAAGAGGAAAAGATGGGAGGAGGCACAACTTGGCAGCCCTGGTGGTACAGAGTGGGGAAGATTTGAAACGGAAACAGCAAAAGGCAGTTTAAATAAGCAGAGTCTGCTATGGTTTGAAGGTGTCCCCTCCAAAGTTCAGATGTTGCCAGTGTGATAGGATTAGGAGGTGGGACTTTTGAGAGGTGATCAGGCCATAAGGACTCCTCTCTTGTGAATGGGATTGAGGGCCTTACAAAAGAGGCTTCATACAGCATGCAGCTAGCTTGTCCTGCCCTCTGCCATGTAAGAACACAGTGTTCTTGCCTTCCAGGGGATGCAGCCCTCATTCGGCAGCTGAACCTGCAGGCACCTTGATCTTGGACTTCCCAGCCTCCAGAACTGGGAGAAAATAAATCTCTGCTCTTCATAAATTATTCACTCTCAGACATTTTGTTATAGCAGCACAAACGGGCTAATCTGGAGTCTCAGACAGCAGCTGAGTTGGTTTTGAGAAATAGACTCAGATGGGAGAGAAAGGTGTCCCTCTCCAGTGCCAGCAAATCTGCCCATGAGAGCATTGTTGCCCTGGGCTGCAGGGCAGCCGCCCTGGGATCTGAGGGCAGGTTGGATATGGAGGCCTCATCAGGGAACCAGGCATTGCCCCGCCAATCAGCAGCTCATCCTGGCACCAGGAGCTGCTACCCAGGGTCAGCGCTCACTTCCACAGAGCTCCTTTATGGTTAGGTTTGTAGAGCAAGAATGCATATTTCAAAGACATCCCTATGATGTTAGTCTTGCTCCAGAATCAATCATCACATGAGTCTCTTGGTGCTGAGAACAAATGATGTTGTTCAAATTGCTGCACGTCCACGTTCACACAATGTGTTTTCTCAGAGATCCTGTGAGGCAGGTACTCCCATGGCTGCAGCTGTGGGCAGCCAATCACACCAGTTCATTGCCAAGTCTACAGCCTGGGTCCTCAGGCATCCTGAAGCTGGAGCATCAGCAAGGTTCCCCTGTGTTCCCAAGCTCTTCTCAGTGCCCAGGAGATAGTGTGTGTGCACGTGAGTGTGTCCAAGAAGGGAGGGACCGGATGAACGGTCAGCCCTGCCATCCTCCACGTGGCTTCCTGCTTAGCTTCTGCATGCCCCAGCTGGAGCCGGACATCGAGTTGGCTCCTTCCAGCTCTCCTGTCCAGGCCTCGGTTGCTGGTCCTGTAGGCACTGGCTGGGCTGTCACTCCAAGGAGCCGGAGTCCCTGGGCCACCTGAGGCCTCTTCCTGACAGTGAGGACTGCAGATGCCAAAGGGCAGATGTTGGCTGGTGTCACCCAACTGGCAGCACCTGCTGAAGATCCCCAAACTCCTCCTGCTTCTGTGGGTGCTCAGAAGACAGAGGTTGTGGCTGCCTGGAGCATGCAGCTCATGCTTCCTGAAGCCTTGTCAAAGGGCGGAACTGGGCCCTCAGCTCAGTGTGGGTCTCAGGCCTGGCTTCCCCTGTGTGCAGTCCAGGGGTCACATGGCCCCTTTTCCTTGCTTCTGTGATGGACCAGCAGGACTGCAGCCAGCACTTTGTGGGATGGACAGATACCCTGGGGCCCCTTTTTCCACCAGGCAGCCTCCATTGAGGGCTGTTCTTGTTCAGTAGGTGGGACATGAGGCTCCACCTGAGCTGAGTTCATACAGGACAGGCAAGCCTGTCAGCAGCACGGCTGGGTTCATAACCAGGTCCCCAGGCTTTGAATGCCACCAGCAAGCTACCAGCCTGAACAGCTCAGTCTTCCGCTGGCGTTTGAAGATTAAATCCCCTTTTTGCATAAGCACCTAAGGGGATCGGAGCCTACAGAGGGCCAGCTTGGAAAACGTAACGAGGCACATCTGTTCAGAGAAAGGCCTGGGGCGGCGTGGCTGTTCTTGCCAGACCATGTTGGTGAGGAGGTCCGTGTGGGTGTCCATGAAGGTGGTGACACAGAGGGCCTGCTGGGGCACCAAGAGGACCTGCGGGGTCTGGAGGTGAGAACCTAAGAGACCAGGAGGTCCTGCTGGCCAGGGAGAGCTGGGGTGCGGACAGCAGACCCCTCCCCACGGCTGCCTGGCTACCCAGATTACACATGCTCACTGAGCGCTCTGCAGTCAGGAACTTCTGGGCTGAGTCTCTCCAGCAGCTTCTTGCCTTGATAAACTCAGTACCTCCCAGGACAGTTCACGCATGGCTCCACGGACTGTCTCACCCGCTGAATGGATAACCGTCTCCCTGCAACTTCTACCCTTTGGGATGATCCTTCTTGCCCATGACATCCCTTCAAGTGTCACCCCATGTGTTGCCGCTTCCTGCCCCCTCCTCCTCCTGGGCCCTCTCCCCTGCTGGAACTTCAGCAGAGTGACTTAAGCTGCTTTACAAATGGGGCTTACACATGAGCTTGGTTCGAAGCAAGAGCACCACAGTTTAAGAGTCTGAAACCGTGAGCGCTGCCCAACATGACGGCCCCTTGTGGTCCCGCGCTATCTCTGGCCTACGGCTCCCCGTCCCATAGACGTGCAAATGCCTGGCTTGGGTCAGCACCCAAGAACAGGGGCCACTGCCCCTGATGGGGAAACCCAGAGCCCTCTACCCTGCTGCGTCCTGGCTGGCTCTGCTCTGCTCACATTAGCGAAGCGGCCTGGAGGTGTCGAGCCAGCCCACATACGTTCAGGACATGCCTGTGCCGCTCTTGAGTGTGGTGTGAGGCCCATCAGCACTGCACTGGGGGCCGGGCGTCCTGGGAACTCAGGGCAGGATGGGCAATGCCCACAGAGCGTGCCAGGCACACAGTGTGTGGGGGGTGCCCGTGGTCCCCAGGTGGAGGGCATGCCGGGGTGGCAGGGCGCGGCCGGCGGGCACTCACAGGGCAGGGTCTCGGCGCTGTTCTTCTGGATCATGATGCAGAGCTGTAGCACCAGTTGGGGCGCGCTCTCCAGGAAGGTCTCCAGGAGACGCAGCATGTTGACGTCTGCATATTCATACATCATAGCCCAGTAGAAGCGTCGCTGGTGTTCCTTCCGCCGCTGGCTCTGAATCCCCAGGTACATGGTGCGGATATACCTGCCCAGAGAGATGGGGAGAACACAGAGAGCGTGGGTGGCTGCGGGGGCTCCAGAGGACCCTTGCCATCCCCCTAAAACCGAGAGACCCAGCATTTCCCGTCCCCCGCCCCAACCCTGTGCTCTGAAGTTCCCAGAGGCTTGGACGGGGCTCTGGGGGGTCTCCTGGCAAAAGGACGTGATGCTGAGGCATGGGGGAGGGGAAGGGCAGGTCAGGAAAGGATTTGACCCCTCATGGGCTCCTAAGCAAGTCCTCCTCCTCCTGGTCTCCATTTGCTCATCTGGAAGATGAGACCGTGGGGCAAGATGCCCTCCCAGGGCCTGCAGGTGGCATCTCACGTGAGACCCGGGACAGGGGTGGGTTTTCTCAGGTTCAGGACCCTGGGGGGAAACAGTCCAGCAGGGCTGTCACCTCTGTTGTTCTGGAGCAGGAAAGGCAGGGAAGGGGGTGAACATTTGTGAAGCTCCTACTACGTGCCATTCGCTGGCTGGCCACGCCCAGGTGGTAAGTAGGAGAGTATAGTTCTCACATGTGACAGACAGGAAATAGCGCGGGCTCAGAAAGGTCACCCCCACCCTGTTGCTGGAGAGTGGAACAAGCAGGAATCACACCCAGGCCACTGGACACCCTCTCTGGACGTCAGGGGGACCCAGGGCCTGCCATGGCGTCTCCGTCCCAGCAGGGCCCAGGACACAGGTGCAGATCCACTGCCCGCCCTCTCAGGACCACGCCCAGACTCTCTGTGGGAGGGCCGAGGGGCCAAGGAAGCAGGTAGGGGGAAGAGCAAGGCTCACAGGTCAAGCAGGCCTGGACTCATCACTTGCTAAGTTGGGGACCTTGAACTAGTTACTCCAGCTCTGTGTCCTTGTCACTCATATTTCATATGGGGGCAGAATGAGAGCATCACAGGGTGCATGGGAAGATTAGTGAGATGATATGCACAGTGGGCACCCCCTGGTCGTATAATAACCCCAGCCTCATTTTCACCAGAACTCTCTGGAACTGTGTCTCCAAGGCAAGAGAAGGACTTAAGGCACCATCCAAACTCGGCCAACAAGCTCCAAGTCTGGTCCAGGATAGAGGGTATGGACAGGGCTCACCCAGAAGCAAGGGCCAGAGTGCACAGCTCTGTGGGCCCAGTCAGGATCCAAAACAGGAACCATAAACTGGGTGCCACCAGCAGTGGGAGAGAACCACACGCCTGTCCTTGACCGTCCTGTGGGGTGGACGTTCTAGGACCCGCTACTGTGCCCTCTGAAATGCCGAGCCTGACT
The DNA here is from genome assembly GCF_002776525.5 of Piliocolobus tephrosceles. NCBI lineage: Eukaryota > Metazoa > Chordata > Mammalia > Primates > Cercopithecidae > Piliocolobus > Piliocolobus tephrosceles. The sequence continues at coordinate 1,167,927 of NC_045440.1, read as the reverse complement.
TGTAAAGATTCAGTGCATGGCTGATGCCCTATCCAGGCCCAGCTGGCCTTGCGTATTACCAAGAACCCACTCAGGGCTGCTGGATGGTCCGTTTTGTCACTGCCACGCTGCCAGCCAGCTCCCAGCCACTGCCCCTCTTGCCTGGAGGGATGCAGGAGTCTCCTCACTGGTTCTCCACTGTCTACTCTTACCCCTGAACAACCCATTCTTCAAGCCGCTACTAAGCCACAAGGGTGACCTCAAACACACATGCCAGCTGCAGTAAGCCCTGCTCTCCATCCGATGAGGGGTGCCTGGCTTCTCTCTAGATTCCTAAGGGCCTTTGGGGGCCTGGATCCTGAAGGGACCCAGCCAGGGAAGCTGCAATGGACACCTCATTTCTCTCCAGACCTACCCCCTGAGGTGAGCAGAGACACACCCTTACTGAGAACCAGAGGCTGGCATTGCAGTGATGGCCCCATGAGGGAGGGACATGGGAGGAAGGTCAGGGCACCAGAACCCCCGGGCCAGGTGCTTCCAGGTATACAGTCTCTTGGGGTCCCTGGCCCACCTTGCGGGTCGGGTCTGGTTATCACCATTCAACACATGGGGAAACTGAGGCCCTAGCATGAAATAAAGCACCAAATTCTGGTTCTGTTCCAGGTTCTTCCACCTGCTGACTGTGGCTTTTCCACAGGGCGTTGCCTTGCTCTGGGCCCCTGCCTGTGAGTTCACAAAATCGGGAAACCAGGGAAGAGGCTCAGGAAGACGAAGGGGGAGGTTGCACCTGGTCTCAGAGCTCACAGTCTCTAAGAGAGGGGAAGGGAGAGACCCCGAGAGATAGAGGCAGAGACACAGAGATAGACAGTGAGACAGACACACACACAGACAGACAGAGAAGTAGGAGGGAGCTGAAGGAGAAAGCAAAGGTAAGGGGAGCAGTGTCAAATTTGGGGATCTGAAGGAGAAGACTGCCTGGAGGAGGTGATGGCAGAAAGAAATGTGTGCAGGGAGGTTCCTGGAAGCAGATGTCATCATCGGTATTTTGGGAGGGGCTGAGGGTGAGCCCCTGATGGAGGGTGATAGAAGGGTCAGGCTGATCAACCATGATGGCAGTGCAGGGAGGCAGGGCATCAGGGGACACGAATGCTCCAGCTGAGGCACTGAGGCAGGGCTGCGTGCCCAGAGCTTTGGCACCTGTGTCCAGGAGAGCCATGTGCCGAGTGGAGCCTCAGTGCGGTGGGTCTCCCAGATCAGAGCTGCTCCCTGTGACCCAAACCCGGCTCTCTCAACAGGTGGCACCTGCAGCACACAAGCCATGAGCCGTAGATCTCTCCAGGCCCCAGACCACAAACCTAATGGTCTCAGGGATACACTCAGACTACAGACTCTGCTTCTTCTAGCCTCACAGGTGGCCCAGCAGCTGGAGGAATGGTTATATGGCAGCACTAACCCTATCCATCTGGGTCCCAAGTCAGTAATGCCAGTGCCTAGGTTCACCCAGGCAAAGAGAGCACCGGTTCTACCCCTCGACCCCACGTTCTCCCCAAGCCACAGGCCCCTCTGCCCACCAAGGCCGGGGAAAAGGAAAACAATGAGCCCAGAATATGCCAATTCAACTGGAATGCCTGCCAGAGGAGCCAATCTTGATGCTCTCCTGGGTGTGAGCACCCCAGGGTATGGGAAGAGACAGGGTGGATGTAGGCAAAGCGGGTGCCACTCCTCCCTGAGCCAATTGTCAAGCAGACGCTGGGGCCTAGAGGGCACCACGGTCCAGGCAAAACCGAGTTTGGACAGCATGGTGCCTCCTGGGTCACCCACACAGGCACCGCAGGGACTGTAGTAGGGACTGATCACAGCCCCACCCAGGAGTTCCTGATAGCCAGGCCTCAACGCAAATGCTCATCCTTTCCAACTGCTCCTGGCGTGGCCCCTCCTCTGCTACTCTTAAGTCCTTGGGTCCCCAGTGGACAACCAAGGGGTACCGGTTTGCAATATAATTGGGTCTGGACACTGGTCTAGTCCAACCCCTACTTTATAGGGGAGGGCCCCAGTGCCAGAACGCAAGCCACCGCCGCCTCAGTCACTCAGTGCTGTGGGGCCCAGATGAGACCAGAACCCAGGCCTGACTCCATGACCTTGCTTGTCCCCCACAACACGTGCAAAGCCCCTGCCTCTCATGCAGGAGGATCCTGGCAGCTCCTGCAATCACGTGGCTGCTGCTGTCCTCGAGGCTCTAGGATTCTTCCTCCTTCTCCTAGCTTTCCCTGGTGTCTGTCTCCCTCAAGATCTAAGCAGCTGCCAAGAAACAACCAGGCAGATGGGTGGGGTGGGAGGAAGGCATAAAGCATGCCTCCCCCCGCCCCCCAAACCCCTGGGCCAGCGCTGCTCTCCCTCGGTATCTCAGTTCCTGGGTGACCTCTGAGGTTGCCTTGAGGTTGAACTGCCAGCCGCCTCCTGCAGGGCCTCCCACATCCCCTCTGCAGAAGCGGCCTCGGCCCGCGGCCACACGGTGGCGCCAGACCCTAAGCGTCGCGGAAAGACGCCACCAGGCGAGTGACCTCACGCTCCAGGCCCGCGCCCTCTTCTGCCAGGGCGCCGGGTGCAAGCCCACAGGTGCGCTCCGAGGTGGGAGGCAAGGCGTCTGCAGGACACTCAGGATTGGCTGCCATTCCTCCAAGCCCCCTCCTTCTCCACCTTCCTGGAGGGTTCCAAAGAGCTTCTCCAGGAAGGTAGCTTGGGAGAGAGGACACCACCTCTCCTCCCGGATTTGCTCCCAAAGTCGGTGTCACCTCCTGTCACGTCGTATCTCCCCTAGCAGACTCGGATCATGAAATGCACGGGGGTGAAGGCAGCAACGCCACGTGTCCTCAGGAGCACGGGTTCAAGAAAGCTGGGCCTGGTCTGTGGTCTGCAGGACTGGGCGACCTTGAGCAAGCCACCTCCCATGGCTGGGCCCCGCTATTCCCATCACAGGAGGGGTAGGCAGGAGGCATCTCCAAGCCTCTACCAACATCTTAGAACTTTGTCTTTCTTCAAGTCAGTGACCTCATAGTGCACAAAGGATGGCCTAGCATCTTTACAAACAATAAAGTCTCATGTTTGTGTGACATTCACTTGTGCCAGGCTCTATTATGGGCATTTGGTACCTATTACCTCATTTAATCCTCACAACACCCTATGAGGTAGCTGCAATATTACCTACCAATTATTCATTTTACGGGTGCAATATTATGGGTGCAATATTACCTATTAATATTTATTTTACAGACAGCAAACTGAAGCACTGAGGTTAAAACATTCGCCTTGCTCTTCCCAGCTAAGTAAGTAGCTGAGCAGGGCTTCAAGCCCAGGCAGTCTGGCTTCGGGGCCAGTGCTGTTGACAGCTCCTGCCCACGCACCTCCCAGAGGTAGACCATGTGTCTCCTTACTTCTGAACTCAGTCCAACTTGCCTGACAGTGGGGAAGAATGGAGTTTGCCCAAAACACCTGGGCTCCCTTCCAGTTCTGCCACCTGGCTGTGTTACCTTGAGGGACATCTCCTAACTTCTCTGAGTCTTAGTTTTCGCATGTATAAAATGCCTAGTCCAGAGCAGAACCCCAGAACATGTTGGATGAATCAGTGCATACCATGGTGCCCCCTCAGAGGGTCACAGGAGCCTTAAATAAGACCATGCCTGCGAGCACAGACAGGAGTTTAGAAGTCATCATGCAGATGGCAGCCATTACTGCTCTCTGAGTGCTCCGTTCCTGTGTTCCCTGCAGCCCACTCTGCTTATATCCTTCCGGTTCTGCCTCCTTCCCTTACTTTGTAAGCCATGGAATTGTTTAAAGCTCCTGTTCCCTCCAGCAGAAGTATCTAGTCCTCCGAGCACAGCTTTTTTGAGAGAGACACAGTTGTCATCTTCTTTTTCCTGCTGGCTCGTCCGAGGCTCAGAGAGACTAAGTGACTTCCCTGAAGCCACACCATCAGTCATGGTTCAGGAAAATCAGAGAAGGTCTTGCCCAAACTATGTTGCCCCTCTGGGATTGGCTATGGCTCTGCCCAAGACTGGTTGGGGTAGAAAATAAGTGATTTCTACAAGGGGCAGGGGACTGAACAGATTTGCCTATCTGGGCCCACAGTCTCCAGCTGCTTCTTATGACACTCTCAGAAACAGCATTGAAATTTCTGATTGTGGGTAACAGCCCACCTTCAAAGCCCCAAAGAGGGGTGAGCTCAAGTTTTGTGGGGTCTGAGACTTAGAGAACCCTTCTTTAAGGAAAATAGTAAATTCTACCAAACACTTAAAGTAGAAATTGCACCAACTCTACACACTGTTTTCCAGAAAATAAAAAAGGAAGAAACACTTCCCTGTTCATTTGATGAGGCTGGCATTACTCTGATACAAAAGCCAGTCACAGTACAAGAAAATAAAACTACAGACAACATCTCCCATAAACATAGATGCAAAAATCCTCAACAAAATATTAGCAAATTAAATCCAGTAATATATGGAAAGAACAATGTACCAGAGCAAACTGGGGTTTATCTGAGGAATGAAAGGCTGGTCCAATATTAAAAAATCAATCAATGTAATCTATGACATTAATAACCATACAGCATAACAATTGATGCAGAAATAAAAGGTAACACAATTCAACATCCATTAATTTTCTCAGCAAACTAGAAATAGAAGGGAACTTCCTTAACCTTATGTAGATAAAGGGCATTTATGGAAAACCTCAGTTATCTTCCTTAATGATAAAAGACTGAATACTTTCATCTTAAGATCAAGAACAGGGTTATGATGTCTACACACACCACTCCTATTCAACATCATACTAGAAGTCCTGTTCAGTGCAATAGGTCAAGAAAAAGAAATAAATACAGAAAGTATATACAGATTGCAAAGGAAAAGGTAAAACTGTCCCTATTCGTAAATGACATGATTGTCTAGATTGACAATCCTAAGCAATCTATTAAAAAGCTCATATAAATAATTAGTTAATTTAGGAAGGTCTCACAATACAGGGTCAGCCTATAAAAGTCAATTGCATTTCTATAAATGATTAATGAATAATTGGAAATTTAAAAATTAAAAATATATACCACTTAAATTAGCTCCTAAAATGAAATTCTTAGAGACAAATCTAATAAAACATGCAGGATTTGTATGCCACAGCTGCAAGATGCTAATAAAAGAAATCAAAGAAAACCTAAATGATAGAGAGACATACCATGTTCATGGATTGGAAGTGCACTATAGTAAGATGACAATCGCCCTCAAATTAATCTATAGATGTAACACAATTCCAATAAAAACCCAAGTGGGATTTTTTTTTAAATACAGACAAGCCAATTCTAAAATTTATATGAAACTAGTCTAAACAATTCTAAAAGAGAATAAATTTGAAGAACTCACACTACCTGATTTTAGGATTTACTATAAAGCTACAGTACAGTGTAGCATTGGCCAAGAGAGAAGCACAGATCAGCAGAACAGAAGAGAGTCCAGAATAAGACCCACATAATCATGGCCAATTAGTTTCTTACAAAGGTATAAAGACAATTCAATGTTGATAGTGTTTTCAACAAACGAGGTAGTAATAATTAGTCATTCATATGCAACAACTAAGTTAAAATGTATCATAGGTTAAAGTGTAAAACCATAAAACTTTAAGAAAAAACCATAGGAGTGATTTCTGTACCTTGTACCAGACAAAGACTTCTTAAATATGACAGCAAAGGTATGATCCATAAAACAAAAAAATATATAAACTTTATCAAAATTAAAAGCTTTTGCTCTGTGAATGACATTGTTAAGAGAATGAAAAGACAAGCTACAGATTGAGAGAAAATATTTGCAAATCACATATCAGACAAAGAACTGGTAGCCAGAATAAACAAAGAACTCTTAAAGCTCACTAGTAAGAAGATAAACAATTCAATTTTTAAAATGGGTACGATATTTGAACAGATATTTTACCAGAGACGATACACACAATAGCAAATAAACATGCGGAGAAGGGAGCTCACCATTACAAATAAGTAGGGAAACATACATTAAAATCACAGTAAAAAAAACCCACAATAAGATAGTACTTCATGTCTGTTAAAATGTCTAAATAAAAACCCTGACACTATCAAGTACTGACAAGAATACAGAGCAACTAGAATGCTCATATATTGCAGTGGGAATGTAAATGCCACTGACACTCTGGAAAACAGTGGACAGTCTCTCATAAAGTTAAACGTACTCTCCCCATATGACCCATAGATCCCTTTCTAGATATTCTAGAAATGAAGACGTATGTCCACACAAAAATGTGTATGCAAATGTTTTAGCAGTTCTTTTCATACTTGCCAACTATCCTTCAGCAGGTGAATATATAAGCAATTATGGTAATCCATACCGTGGAATAAAACGGAACAAATCACTGATATACACAACAACCTGGATGAATCTCCAAGGCATTATCCTGAATGAGTGAAGTCTGTCTCGATAGTTATATACAGTGTGATTCCATTTATGTGATACTCTGCAAAGGCAGAGGGATGGAGAACAGACTAGTGGTTCCCAGGGGTTGAAATTAAGGAATGATTTGCTTAAAAGTGGGCACATGGGAGTGTTCTGGGCTGATGGAACTGTCCTGTGAGCTGATTATGGTGGTGAGTATGTGAATCTGCATATGCATTGAAACTCAAAGACCTCTACAAACACATACAAGTCAATTTTACTCTATGTAAATGTTAATTTATACAATTGTCCAAAAAAAGAACTTTGATGTTTGTTTTTAAAAATGTAAAGAAAAAGAAAACAAAATTACATATTCAAAATTGAGTACAGGGTCCCATAAGAGGCCCATAAAAGTGAGGGGCCCTAAAGCTTAAGCTTCAGTGGGGCCACAGGAAATCCATCCATCCTTGAGCACCATCTGGGAGGACCTTTTCCAGCTTTTCCCAGGACCTGCTTCTGCAGCCTTCTGGAAGGAATGAGCTCACAAACCCTGGATGGAAAGGCCCAAAGGAAACTTCACTGCCAGCACAAGCAAGTATGAGGGCTTCAGAACTTCCACTCCCCAGTAAACAGCGACAGGCCCAACCAGGCAAGAAGGAGGCAGGAAGAGTCCTGGCAGAGAAGAATCCAGGCCCACCCACCACACTTCCCGCTTCTCTCCCTTCTGACAAATGTCTCTTTGGGCCTGGCCCCAAGGACCGGTGACTGAGAGGAACACTCTACTGATGACTTCACAAGGCTACCCTGACCTGTTTGAGGAACAAATGGGTGGGGATCACCAGGATTTAAGGGACAGCTGCTCCCCCAGTCCTATCCTAGAGGCCCAGTACCCTGCGGTGAAGCCAGCTCCTGAGACAGGAGACCTCACTGCCTACTTGGGCAGCTGACCTGTGCCCACTGGCCTTAGCAATCTCTAGCTCTCACCCCTCAAGCGGCTTCTTCAGAAACCTGATTCCGTGAACGCTTGTATCGCACCTGGGGATTCATGCAGAAGTGGCCTAAGACTCCAGGCTGGCTCTTCCCCTAAGTCTCCGGGTTCTTGAAATTCCTGCCCTAATGCAGAGCTCTGCTTTCTACCAGAGACCAGGGGCCTCGCCCACCTTCAGGCCTCCTGGGCACTGTGAGCAATGTGGAGCTGTCCTCAGAAGACATTCCCAAGACCAGGGGCTGGGCCCTGCTGCCTAGGAGGTTGTCAAGTGTCCTTGAGAGAACCGCTCTTCACTGTGCATCGCCAGCTTCTCCATGGGTTTCAGGGGTCCACAGCAGCTGGCCTCCCCCTTCCTCAGGTGTGTCCCCTGACCGTGCACATTGTAGCACAAAGGGTCTCAACCCTGGCTGCACCTGAGAAGCACCTAGAGTGTGTGCGAGAAATCCTGCGTCGATGTGTAACGCAATGTGCACCTTTCCAGGGAGGGCCTGGTAGGCAGGACCGTGTCTGTGCTGATCACTGGCATGACCCCTCGTGTAACAAAGCGCCTGGCACATGGCGTGCTCTGGACCCACGTCAGTGAAATGAAGGAATGGGGGAAGGGAGAGGGCGAGACAGGGAGGGAGGGAGGGAGGGACAGAGAAGAGAGGGAAGGAGGGAAGTGCCTATGCTGAGAGGCAGCATCAAGAGCAGGAAAACAGGAGGTCTGGGCACCACACTCACAGGACTCTCACCGCAAGTCACTTAGCACCCCTAGACCCGCCTTCCTCCTTGGTCAACTTTCGAGAATGCCACATAGTGCATGCTTTCAGGGCTCCGGGTTCGGGGCCCGCAGTGGTCACCGTGGACAACCTACAGTGTTCCCTCCAGAGCCCATGTGCCAAACCGGGAGGGCTGCAGCCCCAGGAAGCCGTGGGAAACTGGCTGGGCAGAGGCCATAGTAGGCCCCGATTTTCCCCTGTGACCCCCAAGTGGCACAGCAAGCCCTGGCAGGAGGCTGAGTTCCTCAGGGGAGACCCCTGTTTGATCTCTTTGTGGGCACCTGCAGACGGCTGGTCCGGGAGCAGAGCTGGTTCAGAGCCACGCAACACAGGTCCCTCCCGCCTCCTAGGGCTCCCAAGATCTCACCAGCTGCTGGCTTCTCCCCACTATCCCAGGAGCTGCCTTGGCCAGCAGTAGTGTCACATATTCAAGACATGAATAACTTGTACGCGACAACCAGCAGTACCCCGAGATGCCACACACATCCCCTTTGCAATAGGCTGGCGGGCCCATCACCAGCAAACGGCTTTGCTCCATATGTGGCAGGTGCTGTGACCCACTGATTCTTCCCAGCAGAAATCGATCAGAAGGGCAGCCCCTTCCCTTCAGCTGCTCCTTTCCATCAGCTCCAGGCTAGGTTATGAACAGGATGCCGAGGCTGGGGTCATACGGGGCATAGCTCTGGTCCCAGCAGCCACAGTGGCTCGGCCACCAGGCAGGCTTCTCAGACGCCCAGGGAGAGGGTGAGGGGGCTCCTCGATGACTCCTAGAGGGGCCTCAGTGGAGGGGAGTCTGATGAGGGTACCTTTCCCACTGCCTCATGACACGGAGACCCCTCCAGGCCCTGCCCAACAGGCCCCTTCTACCCTCTCTCCTGTCCTTCCTCTGGGTTCTCAGCCTCCTCCACCAACACCCTCCACCTGTGCAATCCTTCAGCCTGTGACTATCTGCAGGTTGGTGCCCAGGACGGGAACAGAGGGGACAGCGTTACACTCACAACCACACAAAGTGATCCCGCTTAGGAGCACTCAGCATGTGCGAGGCCTGCTGCTTCTGCCCCGACCCCAGGATGGGCACCATGGGTCCTGTGGAGACGGGGAAACTGAGGCGAAGGGACTGGCTGATGTCACCCAGCTGGGTCTGCTGACCCCATGCACTGGGCTATTGCCAAGCACCTGTGTGAGCTGAGGTTAAGGTCAGCCAGTCCTGCAGGACCTTCAGCCCTGTGGGCAGTCCCTGAGCCTGGTTTTGCCCTGCACTGGGTCCCCAGCCCCTACCAGAGGCCTGCTCCCGGGAAGATCCATGGGGCCTGTGCTGAGTGGCTGTGTGGTAGGGCTGGGCTTCAGCTCCAGCCTCCTGACCTCAGAGCCTACAGTCTGTGTGGCTACGTGGCCTGGGTGCTCATGGGTGCTGAGTGTCGTGGAGGTTGTGAGGAGGCTGGGGAGCTGAGATCCCCCCAACAAGCAGTGCCTTAGTCAATTGCAATCCTTGGACTCACCAAGGGAGCCCTGGAGGCCCCAGGCCCAAGGTCACAGCAGCAAGTAGAACCCCGACGGCCCCTGCAGGGCTGCCTCTGCTCCAGCAGCCAGGCCTGTGGGCTGCACTCCGACCCCTTCGTGGCCAAGAACTGTTCAAGCTGTTTCCAAGAAGACCCAGAAAGCCGACCTCAAAGGCAGAGCACAGCTTTTCTCTGAAGCTGATAATGACACAGTTATCCCCTCTGAGGGATTTTTACTGAAACCATCTTTACCCTTATCCTGGGAAGATGCAGTACGTGCTATCTCACACATACACACAACCGCACCCATGCACACACCTCCCACATGAACACACACACTCGAACATACCACACACAGATGCATACACATACTGCATTCACACTGTGCACACAATTTACACACAGGCTACTCAACACAAAGTACATCTACCTACGGTCACACTCCACACAGCTGCATTGTGTTTGACAGAGCACACACGCACACACACATGCAAATGACCAAATATCCATACATGCAACAAACACACAGCTCAGCTTCCATCTGTACAGGTACCTGTGGACACACAGTCACGTCCACCATGGCCCTGCGTCCACAGCCAACCTGGATTGCTGCAGGCAAGGTCTCCTGCCTGTGCTTCCCCTCCTGCTCCCAGGACTGCCTGCTCCCAGTCACTCGCCATCACCGTGGCCTCCACAGGGAGACAGGGAGACCGGGCACACAGAACAAAAAGCCAAACCCACATTCAGCTGTTGGACTCACCTCAGAGAGGACAGCACGAGCGCTCAAATTACCAAGTAAGCACGAAGTGAGCGGATCCAGGGGTTCCAAAGTCATTATCACGCTGCCCCCATTATTGAGGACAGGGCTAAGCTAGTTGCCACCAAAGCACTCGTGAGCTCACTGATACCCCAACTTGCCAGTTCTCCTCTGTCTTCCCTCCGCCTTGTTCACACTACACCCCTTTCCCTTATCCTGTGCCTGGCTTATTTGGGAGTCCTGACTTGTAGCCGCAGCAAAGCTGTTGAGACATTGCAAGATCGCATTCTTGCCTGATGCATCCTTCTGAGGGTGGAGCAGTTGCCTCCTTGTGTGTCCTTTCCATGTCTGACCACATCCCAGGGCGGCAAGGGTCTAGGACCAGGCAGCCACATGCAGTGGCTGCAGGAGAAAATGGCTCAAAGGAGGGGCCAAGGAGGCTTCAGGACCTCTGGCTGCATGGCCCAGTCAGGCGCTGTACCTGTCTGGGGCTCTTCTACCTGCCTCCCATTCACTCGGCCCGCGTCAAAGCCTTAGTGGCTGCTCCCTGGGATCACGGCTCAGGAACAGGCTGCAGAACAGAGCAAAAGGCCTTGGCGTCCTTCCATACCATTCGCAGATCTCAGGAGCATCACTATCTGAGCTGTCACAGACAGGACAGGTGACAGTCTGTAAGCCTTTGCCAGGCAAACAGGCAGTTACTATGATGACCAGTCCCATTTGACAGATGAGGAAGCTGAGGCTAAGCTAGATTAAGTAACCTGGGTGGCCCCCATTGCCTCTGCACCCTGGGGTTCAGTCTCCCATGGCTGACTCCGACCTGCCTTCCTGCCTGTCCCCCACGACTGCTCCTGCCCTCCAGCCACATCCATGGCTCTCCATCCCCAGACCTCCCTAGGGGTGCCCCTCTCCGTGTCTGCTCCTGCTGCCCCCTTTACCTGGAGATCCATCCCTGGGCAGGACCAAGCTTCCTGCCACATGCCTGCTCCCTGGTCTGGTGAATTCCTCCCCTTGCTCGTCCTCCCGTAGCTCCCATTTCTGTGCCAGGCACAATGGAAGCGCTCTGCATCTAGCAACTTGTCTAAGCCACCAGGAAGCCTTAGGATCGTCCTCAGATGAAGAGGCCAAAGCAAGAGGCTGCGGCTGCCGGGGTTCACACCCAGGTGGTTGACTCGAGAGGGAGTGCTTCTACGCCAAGACACTGTGCTCTCCTGCCCTCTTTCTCTCGTTCTCTCCCCCTCTCATTCACTCCTGTCCACACCCCTATGAATGAGATCATCTGCAAGCCCCATTTTACAGATGAGGACACTGAGGCTCAGGGAGTTCAATGACCCACCCATGCTAGAAAGCCAGGCGCCCAGCTGTGATGCTTGTCTCTGTTTCCCACCCCTGGAGGCCTCTTTCCTCCGATATCCGAGTTCTCCTTATCCCCCACCCTGCACCCGGTCACTTAGGAAGAGAGAAGCCTTCCAGTTAGATTTTAACCCCCAGGAGGGGCATCCGTATACCCAGCGCCCCTCGGCCCGCCATGGTAACATCCAATCAGAGTGCACTCAAGTGAGTTTTGCCCCAGCTCTGATGACTCTGATGGAAGCTGGTCTCCTTTGACCAACGGCTGCCTGTAACTCTAGCTTCAAATACATGAAATAGATGTTCCCAAAGGTAGATGACCAGGGGCAGCAGCTAAATTCAAGCAGGAAGGATTTGGGTCGAACACAAGAGAGAACACAGCGACCAGCACAGCTGGCTGAACCTACAATGAGACAGGTTTCCTGCCTCTCCCTGGATAGTTTAAGAAAACAGAAACAAACCTGTCTGATGCTCACCACACACAGAAGGCAAGGGTTGGACCCACTGACCTCTCGAGAATTCTCTCCACTCCAGCCGTTCACCACACGCCAAGGAAGGGTGCCCCACAGCCACGCATGAATCCCACTTTCAGACTCCCTCAGAACCACTCAAAGGCAAAAGGTCTGGCAGCGCAAGGGGCAAAAATAATGCACCCATGTAGCCACGACCGGGGCCACAGACCTCTGGTTCATAGACTCTCAGTGTGAGAACAGACTCTAGAACCTTCCACAGCCTGGCTGGCTCTGAGAAACTTCTATGCTCTCCTCCACCCTGCACACACCCCGCCCCCCAACATACCCTAGAGCAAAGATGCCTTCTGCACAAGGAAAAGGTGGGGGCCCAGCTGCCAACCCAGCCCCTGAGAGCACATCAAATCAGAGCTATTTTTAGCCCTTCTTTCCAGCATCCCTGACATCAGCTGAACAATGGTGGCAGGCTCAGGGTGCATGTCTGAGAACACAGGGATGAAATGGCATTTCTTTCCAGGGGCCCAAGGGATATGGCAGGGGAAAGCACCCCGAGGCTTCCGGGAACAGAGGCAGCTGCAGTAGACGTCGCCATGCAGTCTTTCTGCATGTAGGGTCAAGATCACAGGTGACTTCCCTAAACATCCCAGGGCTCAGGAGAGCATTGCCTGGGTGAAACTGGCTCCACCCCATGCCACCCAGCCTCATTTCCCCACCAGCACAGTAGGGCTCAGGCACTATGGCCTTCTCCAAGACATTGAAAAAAAACTTGATTTAGAAGGCCAACATGCTGTTGGGCACAGTGGTTCTTGCCTGCAATCCCAGCACTTTGGGAGGCCAAGGCGGGCAGATCACCTGAGGTCGGGAGTTTGACACCAACTTGGCCAACACGGTGAAACACTGTCTCTACTAAAAATACAAAAATTAGCTGGGCATGGTGGTGCACACTTATAATCCCAGCTAACTGGGAGGTTGAGGCAGGAGAATTGCTTGAACTTGGGAGGTGGAAGTTGCAATGAGCTGAGATGGCGCCACTGCACTCTAGCCTGGGCAACACAGCGAGACTCCATCTCTAAATAAATAAATAAAAATAAAAAGACCAAAATGCCTTGGCAAACCCATGTGTCGGAGAAATGTGGGTTTCCCTTTGTTTCCCCATCTAAGCTCCCAGGACAGGGACCAAGGTTTTGTTTTTTTGTTTATCTTTGTATCTCTGATATGAGGCACACTACCTGGTACTTACAGGCATTTGATGTTCTCTAATGAATGAATGAACACATTGAGCAACTTCTTAATAAAATCCTTGAACTCTGGAAAGTTCATATATCTCCATTCCAAGCCCCCAGGGCAAGGGCACTCAAAGACCTTCCCTTCTCCAGACTCTGGCCTAGCCTCGCGTCTCTGCTGGGGAACCTGAGAGCTGGGCGGTGTGCAGAGCAGCTCAAGAGGACTCCCAGCTCTGCTCCTCCCTTCCCTCTCCTGTCCCCAAGCCTCACTCTCCAGCCCAGCCTAAGTCCCCAACCCGGAGTGAATATGCGGAATGCATTTGCTTCCTCTCTAGCCCCCACGCACTCTTTCCAACCAAGCAAGACAAGCCCCTTGCTGGTGGTGCCCCGTGATTTTTGGCGAGGAGTTGTGACCACTGCCATGCCCATGATGGGAAAGGCCACTTTGACCTCACTCAAATTAGAGCTAAAGACCTCTTGACCACACGCTCCTCCCGGTGTCACTCTACCTGCAGCTTGCTCAGATGAATCTGACAGGACCCAAGTAGCCCTCTCTGCACACAGGCTGTCCATGGGGAATGAGGGGAAACATGAATAGGTGATCCAAGCACTTCACAGCTAGGAGAAAGGACCCCCGACCCAAAGTGAAGTCACCCAAACTCCACTGGGGCCTTTGGATGGCGTAATGGACACAGGCACTTGAGCAGGCTGCAGAGCCCACCGGGGCAGTGGACAGGCTTGTACCCTTGTGTAAGCCTCAGGCGCAGGGTGTGGCTGCAACACCCTACTGTTCTTTTTCGGCCCATACTGGGCCTATCATTAATTAACTTATCCAAAACACTAAGGAGGTTTTTCCTCCGCCTCTCCCACCTCTGGGGGTGGCATGTCTTGCGGTTTTCCCTCCCTGTGGACTATGCTGTCCCTCAATCTGCCCTAAATATGCCCCTTGATGACATTCCTGAGCACTCTACTGCAGGGATCCAAACCCCTCTCAGTCGTATTCAAGCACTCAGCAGATATAATTGAGCTCCTACTGCACGCCAGGCCCTAGGGTAGGCACAGGGGACCCAGCATGGGCCCTGTCCTCATGCCGTTCACAGACCAGTGGAGGAGACGCGCATCAGGAGCTGGCAACAAGGTTGGAACAGCAGGAGAGGCTTCTAATTCCATTGCTAGGCATGAGATGTTTCTATCAGAGGCATCTGAGCTGAGTGCTCAGGCTTGGGGGAGAGTTCACCAAGCAGCTGAGGGAAAGAAGGTGCTGCAGGTAGACAATTCCAGAGGGTCAAAATCCCCCAGGTTAGTGTGGGGACAGACAGAGCAAGGAGTGAGGGGAGGCCAGGCTGGACAGAAAGGGCCTTGGGAGCTGGATGCACGCAGGAGGCAGGCACGGTGGGGATCAGATGGCAGGTCAGGAGGCTCACTCTGGCTGCAGTAAGGAGATGGGTTGGAGAGGAAGACACAGCAGCCCCAGCGACTCTGAGGAGAGCTTGCTCCATGGTGGTGATGCTGGTAAGGGGGAAATCATGGCTCTCAGTGGCAGAGGAAAAGCCAGAAAACGAAGACAGGTCTGAGGTTTGGTTTGGTTGACCAGAAGAATGGTGTTGCCATTCACCGGGATGAACCAGAAAGGAGAGAGAAGGTTTGGGAGTGAGATACCTGGGGAACGTCCAGGCCAGGAGGCCATGTGTGTGTCTCTGTGAAGCACAAGATGAAGATCCAGGCTGAAGTTGCAGACAGTGGAGTTGAGGAAGCACAGAGAGCAAATCTGGGGGCATGGTTGGGGTCACCCTGGGGGATAGAGGGAGAGCAGCCCAGGATGGAGCCCTGAAAATGCCATCACTTAGCCTCCACGGAAGAGGAAGGTCAGAAAGGACCAAGACGGCCCTGGTGATCAGGGAAGAGAAGCACCACTTAACCAGACCCAGAGAAGGAGGAGAAAGACAGTGCAGTGTAGCCGTCGGGGTCCTGGACTGGGCTTGAACCTAAGTATTGGCAAAGGTGATCTTTCACTCATCATCTAAGATGTTTTGCCTGCATCTTCTCTCAACCTTCAGTTTTTGAGGCTGAAAAGTCCCGGTCTTTTCATCCAGTCCCGTGAGAACAGCCCATCACCACCCCTGGTGGATCCCTTTGCTCTGGACTCTTCTCAGTTCTGCCCTCATTCTGGGAGCCAGAAGGGCTTTGGGGATGTGACCACACAGGTGTAGGGACCCAAGAGCCGAGGGAAGAACCTTCCTGGGCAATCTTTTCAACTCTGGGCTCAAATGCTCCCTACCTTCTAGGATGAAGTGGCTGTCAGGCCTGGGGTTGGGTAAGCCATACCTTTCAAAGTCGTGTAGCCAAGTCCAGGGTGCAGGGTGGATTAGGGAGATGGTGACTGCAGAACAGCCACCTTTCCGTCAGAGAAGAGGACTCAGGATATAACAGCAGCTGCCATTTGTATGCCAGGCACCACCAAAATATCTCACTGGTTCCTCACAACAACCCTATGAGGTAAAACTAGTATCCCAGCTACAGGTGGAGAGGCTGGGCTTCGGAGAGGTTTGGAAGCTTTCCCAAAGTCACACAGCGAGAGAACTAGAGCACTGGGATTTGGGCTCAGGTCCGTCCCCATCCAGGAGACAGGCCCTCTCCCTCAGCGTCCTGCTTCCCTCATCCCGTGCAGCTGTCAGTCCTGTGGAAGACGCCAGCACCGCATCCACTGTGTGTGCTGAAACTTAGGCTCTTGAAACCTCTGCCAACTGAGAAGGTTGCTATGTTCCACTGCCCCCTGCCCTGGGTGAGTGGCCTTCGGAAGCTCTTCCCCTGTGTTTCCTTATGAGTGAGATGAGCGGTGAAGACCAGGTGAGCTCTCAGGTCCTGGCACTACTCTGACTCTGCAGACCTTGTAGGGTCTGGTCAGCTGCCCAGAGATCTTTCCAGCTCAGTAGCTACCCTATAGGACCTGGGCTATCCTTGCAGGACTTGGTCTGTCCCATCCTCTAGCATCTCCCACCCTGCAGGACCCGGTCTGTCCCCTCCTGTAGCACCCACCGCCCCCACCCCCAGCTGGCTGCTTTCCCACAGGGAAGGCCCAGCACCTCCCATTCCGGCATGTAGCTGTGGCTCATCAAGCCCTCCTTGTATCCGCACCCACCAGCCCCATTCTGGGAAGATACGCTCATCTGTGTTGCTTCCTGGGACCTCCCTGGGAAACAGGCTCAAAATAGAAGATGACATTTAGCAGAGTTTGCACAGCACCACCCAGGGTGGGCAGTGACATTTCCACATCTTACAGCCCAAATCTTCAGGTGATCACCAATTCCCAGCCCTGCCCTGGGCGGTGCAGCCTCTCACGAGGCTCCCCAGAGTCAGACCCGGGGCAGGGCAGCAAAGGCCACATCTCCGCTGAGTGAGCCTCACACTCACGCTGCCCTCTCCTGGCAATGTCTCCACATGCTGCTGGAGACACCTAGGGAGTCCAGGGTCATCACTGGCTAGAGGAACCTGGGTCCTGGGGCTGCCTCTGCAGGGCCGGTTCTAGGGCCTGGGGCAAATCCCCCCCAACTCCCACTTCCAGCATCCCCCTCCATAAGATAAAGAGCAGAATAATTGTTTCTAAGTCCCTTCCACATCTTGAGTCCTAAGGGCCAGCTTAGCAGACTTCCCATAACTGCCCTGCAGGGAGAAGGCCTGGTGACCCAGCATGGGCCCCCTTCCTCTGGGGCGCAGCAGCACTGTGGATGAGGTTCTGAGAGTCAGGGCAGCCCCTTAAAGACTTAGGCAGGATGGAGAGCAGGGGCCAGCCACACCACAGAGTCAGGGCTAGAGCTCCCCGGGGCTCTGAGCTCTCACTTCATAGCCAGGAAGGCACACCTGTTCCTAGAACAGTCACTTGAAATGAGGACAGGGAGGCCCCCCATGTACCAGACCCGAAACCAGGCACTCAAGGCTAGCGGGGGACATTGTGAGTGCTCTGAGAGGGGAATGTGACTGAAGGCAGTATGTCTATTGTTAGCCACATTTTATAACGGGAAAACTGAGGTGAGCACCATTAAGTAACTCATCCAAGGACGCAAAGTCAAGGACTGGTGCCTACAGACTGTGCTGTGCCCAAAGCATGGGGAGCTCTGAGGGCAGAGGAGGGAACTCCTAGCCCAAGTTGGGTTGGGGGGTGTGAGGAAGATTCCAGGAGGAGGTGAAGTCTGAGCAGCATCTCTGAGCTGGAGCAAGAGCCCACTTCCACAGGCCAGCGGTCCCTTTCCCAGCCCAGCCTGCCTTGACTCAGGGGTCCACAGGCCGTGCTCACAGCTCCTCCCGCATGGCCCTCTCCTGGCTCCTCTGCATGAAAAAAAAACCCACAGGGCTGCAGCTGAAAGTTTTCTGAGGTCAGAAACTGAGCATCCTTGCCCCTCCACCCTTCCTGGCCCAGCAATGCATGCATGCGTGACACATGGCAGGATGGATGGAAGTGGGGGTGGCCGAGACCAGAAGAGGTCACAGCGGAGAGGGAGGGGCACCTTCCCAGTAGGCAGGGGTCCGACTCCACCCTGTCGCCGGTCTGCAGCCCTCACCTCCTGCTGCCGTCACCGCCTGGCCAATAGATAGTGCAGGGGGCTCCTCTGTGCTCCCAGCCCCCAGCCTCCTCTAGGGCCCTGC
Source organism: Piliocolobus tephrosceles (assembly GCF_002776525.5). Taxonomy (NCBI): domain Eukaryota; kingdom Metazoa; phylum Chordata; class Mammalia; order Primates; family Cercopithecidae; genus Piliocolobus; species Piliocolobus tephrosceles. The sequence goes on along the minus strand of NC_045440.1, from coordinate 1,149,819 downwards.
TGAAGCCAGTGTGGTGCAGGGCCAAGCTCAGAATGGCCTCATTTCCCCAGGGAGCGTGAGCTCCTTGTAGAGCCTGCTAGAAGCAGAACACACCCACCCTGTGCCAGGGCTGGGGGAGGGTGATTGTGGCAGAGATCACGGGTCCAGGCCTTTCCCGTCATTCCCACTGACCAACCCTGAGACGGTAAGAACCACATCAGCATCTTGAGCCTCAGTCACCTCATTCGCAAAGTGGGAACAAGGGTCTCTTGTTGGATTCTCTCTTGACTTCCAGCAGGTGCAAATGAAGAAAGGGTTGTGTCCCCACAACAGTTTTAGTCTGAAAACCCCTGACAAGAACAGAAAACGTAGTCTCCTAGACAGAGAATGCTTAATAATTCATTCGTTCATACCTCAGCACATCCCGAAAAGAATTTGAGATGGCGAGAACATACGATCCAGTTGGCAAGCACCACAGGCCCTTGGCTTGCTGGCCAAACCATCGCCTCCCAAGGTCATCCAGGAGTAGTTGTCGAACACTTTCCAGGGCAGGCAGCTTGCTAGAAGTTTCTCAGATGCCGTCTTATCAAAGCCTCACAACTGCCCACATTTTTCTACACACGAGAACCCTGAGGTGCAGAGATGGTAAGTTACTTGCCCAAGGCCAAACAGCAAGGATGGGGAGTGGGGATTCCCATCCAGGACTGACTGTGAGCCCCAGAACCTCAGCAGCCTGCTCTGACGTCTTCCTGTGCTTTCCAAATTGTCAAGGGCCAAACGGAGTCACCCATCCATCTACGACCTCAGGGCTGCTGTCCTGGGCCAGTCCCTTGCAGCAGGTGCCCAAGAAGTCTGGAGGCCACAGCACCCCCGGTCCCTGCCCTTGGAACTCAGTTTCCAGGCAGAGGCAGACACTGTTCAAATGAGCAAAGAGTGTTGGAAAATCATGCTGGGGGACAAGGACTGTGGAGAAAATAAAACAGAGGGAGAGGTGTGTGTGTGTGTGTGTGTGTGTGTGTGTGTGTGTGTGTGTGTGTGGCCCCCACAGTGGTGATGGGGGAATGCACACCAGAATGGGACAAGGTGCTGAGCAACACATGGGTAACATCCAGGCTGCAGCTCAGAGAGGGGAATGGGTTTGCAGTGGAACAAGAAAAAGACTGGGGAGGTGTGAGTGAAGACAGAATGACCGGCGGCTGCATTGGGAGGAACTTGGTTTTAGTCTCGAATAGCAGTAGTAGCCTCCAGTCCATTTCACACTGCATGGCTTCTTTCTGATCTTGCCCTCTTACACAAGCCCTGCACTTCCCCGGACCTCAGGGTCTTCACCTGCAGAATGGGAAGGCTGGTCCATGACCTCACGGCCCATCATTCTATTCTGCTGCAGAGTCTCATCTTCCCCTGGGAGTAGGGGCCTGGGAGGCTGCCACCTCTTCCATGTAGGCTGCAGCACAGCAGGTGTGAAGCAGCGCAGGCAGAAACCACCCCAGATGCATGTCAGTGGCACTGGGAGAGGGAGAAACAAGATTTTCCTCCTGACCTGGCCTGAGCTGGGAGTGGGGAGCCCGGGCCCGGGAGGGGGCAGGGGTGGCAGCTGTTATGGGGATGCCAGGTCGGGAAGAGGCCCCTGCAGAAGGGCTGGGCTGAGTGCGGACGACAGGAGAACCAAGAGGCCACAGCCAGCCCCCTGCCCTCCTCTAGTTGGCTGAGAAAAAGCCCGGATCAGCAGGGGAAATTGTGAGCCAGTGGGTGGGGGAGTGGGAAGGAGAAGGACCAGCTATAAAGGGCACATGCAGCATAGATCCAGAGCATGACCTCCTGCAGCCCTTCTGCCCCTCTCCTGGCTTTTCCAAAGCCTCTATCCCCACCCCAGGCCTCAGCCCACCTGCCTCAGGGGCTGCCTCAAAGCTCCTGCCCAGGAAGGGGCCCCAAGTTCACCTGCAGGGCTCCCTGTGACATTCCTGCTCTGAAGTGATTGGGTAATGGGGTAGTGACTTGGGAGGGAGCCAGTCAGGGTAGAAAGAGGCCCACCTACCACCCACATCATCCATGAGCTTGCTTACTGTATGCACAGTCCATAGACCCCCAACAAGCACTAATACAGTCAGTACGTCAGAACCTCTCATATTTTTAGCATCCTGTGATGTGCTGAACTGTTATTTCCTTGCATTATTATATTTGTTTTTTCTTTTGTTTGAGACATGATCGCATTCTGTTGCCCTGACAAGCAACATCACAGCTCACTGCAGCCTCAAACTCTTGAGCTCAAGCAGTCTCAAGCAATCCTCCCACCTCAGCCTCCCCCATAGCTGGGACCACAGACATATGCCACCATGCCTGGCTAATTTTCTTTATTTTTTTGTAGAGATGATGATATGGTTTGAATGTGTATCCTTGCCTAAATCTCATGTTGAAATGTAGTCCCCAGTGCTGGAGGTGGGGCCTGGTGGGAGGTGATTGGATCATGGGGCCAGATCCTTCCTGAATGAACCTGAGTCTCCTCTTAGCACAGGGGTCCCAGCCCCTGGGCCATGGACAGGTACTGGTCTGTGGCCTGTTAGGAACCCGGCTGCACAGCAGGAGGTGAGTGGCAGGCGAGCAAGCATTGCCACCTGAGCTCTGCCTCCTGTCAGATCAGTGGCAGCATTCGATTCCCACAGGAGTGTGAACCTTACTGTGAACTGCGCATGTGAGGGATCTAGGCTGTGCGTTCCTTATGAGAATCTAATGCCGGATGATCTGTCACTGTCTCCATCACCTCCAAATGGGACCATCTAGTTGTAGGAAAACAAGCCCAGAGCTCCCACTGCTATGTTGCCCAGCCCTACACTATTATATTTGAATCTGCAACAGTTCAGTGGGTCTGGTACTATTCATCTTATTTTACAAGTGTGTGAAAAATCTAGATGATCTGAATCTTCTTGCCCTCCTTTATATAATAGCTGTATTAATTTACCCTTTTAAGATGTATAATTCGCCAGTTTCAGTACTTCCACAGAGTTGTGCAACCATTGCCACCATATAGTCCCAGAACATTTGCATTATCCCAAAAAGAAATCCTGAACTCTTCAGCAGCTGCTGCCTGTTCTTTTCCCTCACCACAGCCTCTGGCAAGTGCTAGTCTACTGTTGTCTCTACGGATTAGCATATTCTGGACATTTCGTACAAATGGAATCATGCAGTATATGGCCTTTGTGCCTGGCTTCTTTCACTTAGCATGTTTCAAGTTTCAGCCACAGTGTAGCATGCATCAATACTTCATTCCTTCCTATTGCTGAGTAATGTTCCATTATATGTATAGACCATATTTTGTTTATCATATTCATTAGCTGATAGACATTTGAGTTGTTTCCACTTTTTGGCTATTATGAGTAATGCTGCTATAAACATTCATCTACAAATTTTCATATGGACATATGTTTTCAATTCTCTTGGGCATACACACGGTAGCGGCACTCCTGGGTCACATGGTAACTTTATGTTTAACTTTTTGGAGGAATAAGCAAGCTGTTTTTCATCATGGCTGCACCATTTTGTATTCCCACAAACAACGTGAGTGAGTGTTCCAATTTCTGCACATTCTTGTCAACCCTTGTTATTGTCTTTTTGTTTTTAGCCATTCAAGTGGGTGTGATGTGGTATCACAGTGTGGTTTTGACTTGTATTTCCCTAAAGACTAATGATGTTGAGTGTCTTTTCACGTGCTTAGTGGCCATTTATATATCTTCTTTGAAGAAATGTCTATTGAAATCTTTTGCCCATTTATTAATTGGGTTGTCTCTTTATTATTGAGTAGGATATATTTATTTATATATTTATTTATTTATTATTTTATATATTATATATTTATATATAATAAATAATATATATTTATTAATATATATTATATAATATATAACATATAATATATAAATAATAAATATATTAATAAAAATACATTTCTTTATTATTGAGTAGGATATATTATTGAGTAGGATATATATTTATTATTTATTCTGGATATAAGTCCCTAATCAAACACATGATTTACAAACACTTTCTCTCATTCTATGGGTTGTCTTTTCACTTTCTTGATGGTGTCAAACTTTCTTGATGTTTTCTTCTTTGAAGCACAAAAATTTTTCATTTTGATGAAGTCTAATCTGTCCATGTTTTCTTTTGTCATTTGTGCTTTTCGTGTCATATTTAGGAAGGCTTTGCCTAATCCAAAATCATGAAGGTTTATGCCTATGTTTTCTTCTAAGAGTTGTATAGTTTTAGCTTTAACATTTAGGTCTATGATGCATTTTGACTTGGTTTATGTGTATGATGTAAGGTAAGGTAAGGGTCCAACTTCATTCTTTTTTTTTTTTTGAGACAGAGTTTTGCTCTTTTCTCCCAGGCTGGAGTGCAATGGTGCAATCTCAGCTTGCTGCAATCTTTGCCTCCTGGGTTCAAGTGATTCTCCACCCTCAGCCTCCCGAGTAGCTAGCATTACAGGCAAGTGCCACCACACCTGGCTAATTTTTGTATTTTTAGTAGAGATGGGGTTTCACCATGTTGGCCAGGCTGGTCTCAAATTCCTGGCCTCAGGTGATCCACCAGCCTTGATCTCCCAAAGTGCTGGGATTACAGGTGTGAGCCACTGCACCCCGCCCCCGGCTTCATTCTTTTGCATGTGGATATCCACTTGTGATTATGGCAGTGCAAGAACAGCCTAACACAGATGATTGCTGCTCACTGCAGTCTTGACCTCCCAGGCTCAAGCAATCCTCCCACCTCAGCCTCCTGAATAAATGGGATTACAGGTGTGTCCCAACATGCCCAGTTAATTTTCTTTCTTTCTTTTTTTTTTTTTTTATTTTTCATAGAGATAAAGTCTCACTATGTTATCCAGGCTAGTCTTGAAATTTTGGGCTCTTGTGATCTCCCCCATGTAGGCCTCCCAAAGTGCTAGAATTACAGGCACTCACCACCACGTCCAGTCTCTGCCTTTTCAAGGTAACATTTATGCAGTGAGGACTCTGAGTCAGATATGGGTCTAAGCATGTCATGTGTATTAACTCATGTAATATAACCTATGAAGTATTCTTCATAGTCCCATTTTACAGGTGAAGAAACTGAGGCAAGTAGTTTGCCTAAGGTCACACAAGTAGTAGACAGCAGAGCTGGGAAGTGAACCCAAGCTATGTGGTTCTGTTTCCCCTGTCAGACACCCATAGAGATGCCAAAAACATGGGAATGAGCTAGCCTGAGTCTCCCCTTTCTAGATAAGAAGTTGGGGTGCAGAGAAACTTGTCTGAGGCTCACTGTAACAGAGGTAGGATGAGATCCAGGCCCACACTAGACACTTCCTCTTCCTATGCGGCCCTGGGTATTTATTTCAATGTCATGTTGCCCTGACAAAATGCTGAAGAGGGCAGCTGTGGCCATGGGGCGATTCCTTGTTGCCCTGGGCTTCAGGGCCCTGAGTGGCTGCTGGGTGAGAGGGTGAGGACACAACAACAGAAAGACGGAGAAGAATGGGTGGGAACCCAGCTCTTCCCTTTACAAAGGAAGAAGGCTGAGCCCTGAGAGGGACGTGCCTGCCCAGTGCTCCTGGCTCCCTGGCCTGCGTTTCTCCTGCCACCTTGCTGCTCCCCTCTCACAGCCCAGTGCTGCCAGGAGGAAGTAGGCAGAAAGGAGCTGGGACCCTCTCTTCCTCTGACAGTTTTCTAGGGCTGATCCTCAAAAGTGAATGTGCAGAGCCTTCTTCTGTGGCCTCCCTCACTCTGGTTGTCATCACAGTCATTTCATTTCCTTTTTCTGCCCGTCTGAGAGGCACCCCGGGATGGACAGTGGTGGGGGACACTAGTGGCTTACTAGGCCTCTATCCCTGGGTCCTGGGGACCCATCTTCAGGGTCTGCCCAACACCCCATACAAAGCAGGCACCACACCTACCCCTTAGAGAGGTTCCCCAAGAAGGCCAAGAGTTTCCCTGAGGCTGGAGAGGATGAAGGGCCCAGGCCTCAACTTGGGAGTTCAGCCAATTATCGACAGAGAGGACAGTGCTAAGCATGGTGATCAGATACCGCTGGAGAGACAGCTCAGGGACAGCTCCAGGAGTCAGGAGTCTACAGCCCTCTTGGGGCTTTCCAAGAGCGCCAGCATCATCGTTGCCTTTAGGAGAATAGGAGATGTCAAAGAGAAGCATTGCACCAGTGGTTTCAAAGGGCTTGAGCCAATAATCACAGCACAGTGATGGGCTGCCTGTTTGCACCTCTGCTGTGGCCAGTGGGGACAGAAGGAATTGAACTAGAAACTAGGATTAATCTGTCTTCAGCTTCTCAGATACAGGTAAGATCTCTCTCCTCTTCTGGGCTTGCAAAAGCCTGAAGGTGAGAGCTTCCTTAAAATGTGTACCCTGGCATCTTGCTTTTCTCACCCTAGTCCTCGCCCTGTCCATAACTCAGTTATTTTTATGTATTTATGTTTTTGAGATGGAGTCTTGTTATGTCACCCAGGCTTGAGTGCAATGGTGCGATCTTGGCTTGCTGCAACCTCTGCCTCCTGGGTTTAAACAATTCTTGGGCTTCAGCCTCCCGAGTAGCTGGGATTGCAGGCATGTGCCACCATGCCCATCTAATTTTTGTATTTTTAGTACAGATGGGGCTTCACCCTGTGGGCCAGGCTGGTTTTGAACTCCTGACCTCAGATGAACCACCAACTTCGGCCTCCTGAAATGCTGAGATTCCAGGCGGGAGCCACCGTGCCCGGTCATAACTCAGTCTTCAACCTGCCCCATCCAAGCTGTGTTCCAATCAGGAAAGCACAGGGAAGCCTTTTCCTAGGCAATGGGTTCAGGCACAGCAGGTGGGTGCAGGTACAGTCTACTCCAGGCGTGTCCCCATTGGAACACCCCATTCCCTTCCTTCAGGCCCTTCTACTCCCTGGGGTCCACAGAGCTCAGGGAGCCTCTTGTGGCCCATGATGTGCCCTTCTCCCCACCTGCTCCCTAAGCAGTGACAGGCTGCAGTGACTGGGGATGATACATCAATGTCTTGCAGGCTCCCAAGAGACAGACAGGCAGACCCTGGGATGCTGATGGCGCAGTCACCAACAGGAAGGAAAATGAGAGGAGACTGCAGGGCAGATGGAGCTTCCACCTGCCAAGAGCCGCTGATGCCCAGTCTTACTCCGGGCAGCATGACCCCTTCCCTCCCGGCCATCCAGGAGTGGGGAACGGGCTTGCCAATGCAGGGGCCTCTCCTTATCCCAGGGTGGGTCTCTCCATCCCTCCTCAGGACAAGCGAAACTGGAGAGTGGGTAAATCCACACAGATCATGTTGGTTTGGGTCCAGAAACTTGAACTAAACCAAATTAGGATCCAACAACGACATCGAATCTAAAAATGATCCCCAATGCGATTTTTAAAAAACTGAATCAAAGTGTTAAAAAAAAAAAAAAACTTGGTGCCTATAGTTAGATGTGTAATTAAACTTTGGTGCTTTCTAAATCTACTGCACTGAAAGGAAAAAGAAACCCATGTGATTTGGAAAGTGGATTAGCCTACTTTTATGTTGTGTGATCTTGAGTAAGTCACTTGCCCTCTCTGGGCCTCAGTTTCCCTCACTTGTGTCAGACTGAAAAATCTGAACAGCTATCATTGCTGTTTACCTAATCCGTGAGTCTCAAAATAGTCTTCAAATGGACTCTGCCAGCCCTTCCATGAGGTGCAAGTTCCCGTTTGGATGGCAACCAAGCCAAGTCATCTGGAGGAGGAACGTTCTCTGTGCGCCATCTGTGAAGAGCCTGGGAAACAGAGGCCCGAGGGCTGGGGCTTGGGGTGACTGCGACTCTTTAGAGCCGGCACTAATGCGATTATGGGATTAGGATGTTCATCTTCATTTTCACTGTGCTTCATCTGGTGAAATCAAAAGTGACAATGGGTTGCCCGGTGGGTGCTGCCATTCTCCCAGGAGGGCACATGTCCAGCTACTCAGGGCAGGGGTCATCCTGAGAGCTGGATATCACTGGCAAGGCTGGTGGTTTAGAAGGCTTTCATCACCTGGGACACGGCGTGCCAGCACCCATGAGCGAGAGAAGTCAGAGAAGACAGGGTAGAAGTGTGTGTGATCGCCACGGGAGCCAACATTCCCCTTTTACAGAGGAAGACACAGGCAGGAGCCTGGGCACCTGGACTCAGCCTGGGCCACCTGCTGATGGAGGCAGTGGCCATTTTTGCCTGCATTTTCTCAACTGTGAAATGGAGCAACTCACTCCTCCTTCTCTGTCCTATAGAGAAAGGATGGGCTTATCACTGGATGAGAAAGTACAACTTAGCTTCCAGAGCTTCTGCAGAGAGGAAACAGAATAGAAGCCTTTTAGGAACTATTATTGTCATCGCAGTCATTATCCAGCTCTGAGGGAGCTGAAGGCCTGGATGCTTTATCATGAGAGCAGCTCTCACCTTGTGTGCAAAAGCTACATCTGCATTTCAACAGGAAGGCATCAAGCCTGAGAATAGGGCCTAATCTGCTCACAAGCTGGGGGAAACCATGCAGGGCTTCTGTAACCAGAGTATGATGCTGACACTCTGGGTTGTGACCACCTCTCCTGGGTCACTGTGGGTGTTGGGTCACTTTGTGGGTCCTTGGACTGAGCTCATGTATAGATAATGACAGTTCATGCAGCTTTCCCTGAATAACTTCTCCTGGTCACTGGATCTCTCCAGTGTCCCTCCCTCCCCACTCTATGGCAAGGCCTGGCCTGGAGACCACAGAAGTGGGAGAAGATCTGGGTCCCTTCTGCTTGCCATGTAGAAAGGGACACTGGTTCTCTGTGACCCAGAGGTAGGGGGCATAGGAGAAATGGGTAGATGTTATAGGGAGACTGGTTTTGGCCACTATCTTAATCAGCTCTGGTTGCTATAACAAAATACCCCTGTGTGGCTTAAACACTAGATATTTATTTCTCACAATTCTGGAGTTTGGGAAGTCTGAGATGAAGGTGCCAGTGGATGTGGTTCCTGGTGAGGGCTCTCTTACTTGCAGACAGCCAGCTTCTTGCTGTGTCCTCACATGGTGGAGAGAGAGGACAAGCTTGCTGGTGTCTCCGTCTTCTTATGAGGACACTAATGCATTGCTAAGGCTCCACTTTCATGACCTCATCTAAACCCTTGATTTCCCAAAGGCCCTACCTAATACCATCCCACTGTAGGTTACCCTTCAATATATGAATTTCACAGGACACACTCTGTCCAGGGCATCCAGTATTGGAAAAGACAGAGGAACAATCCTCTCAGAACAGACACCACCTTGCGCCCTTTCCTCTGGTGTTCCAGTGGCAGGAACCCTCTGGGAGGAATCTGAGAATGGGTGGGAAGTGGTTCTCCTTCCAAACATGAGTTTCCGTGACCAGGGCTGGAACTACGGTGAGGCAATGAAATGCCCAGAGTGCAGGATTTAAGGCAGCACTCACTCTCAGGGATCACTCCTGGGACTGCAAAAGCCTGAAGGTGAGGGGGGGCCTCCTTAAAATTTGCACCCTGGCACCTTGTGTGTCTTACCCTAGTCCTGGCCCTGTCCATGACTCAGTCTTCAACCTGCCCCATTAAAACTCTCTTCCAATCAGGAAAACATATAGAGGTCTTTTCCTAGGCAGATACAGCAGGTGCGTGCAGGTATAGCCGGCGGGTCAGGAACAGCGGAGGCACAGTCTACTCCAGGATGTCAAGGAACTCTCAAGCCCATTAACCCATAAACATCAGGCATGGTCGTAGCATTACCCTGGCAGATGACTGCCCCAGTCTCCGGGTCAAGATGCATGCTTACTTCGAAGGCCGGGGGAGGAAAATGATTAAAGTAAGAGAGAGGGAGGACTTTCCTTTGATCAGGGAATATTCCCACGCCTCCACAAGAAAGGAAGAAATGAAAACTCATCGAATTTCCACTCTAGGTCAGCCGTCTGCCACTTCTGCATCGTTATCTTATTTGATCCTCAACACAGCCCAGCCACAGGGGCATCAGTCTCAATGTACAGATAAGGAAACTGAGGCTTTGGGACAAAGGATTTGTCCAGGGTCACGGAGAATCTGAGAATCATTACCTCAGGTCTGAGACCAAGGCCAGCGCCTCACAGTCCCAAGGCAGGAGGCATCATTCCTTCTCACTCCCTCATCTAATCACCCTTTCACTCCTGCAGCACACACAGTGTGAAGAGGCAGGAACAATTCTAGGAGCTTGGAGATCGCTTGCATTCCAGTGGGGACTGAGAAAGTTAAAAGCCAACAAACAAGTAAACAAACAACAAGAGCCATAAATGAAACACGAGAGACAGGGAAGACCAGGCCAGACTGGCTAGATGGGGTAGGGCCAGGGGTATTTGTCCCGAACACTGAGTGAGGAGGAGCCAGTCAGGCAAAGATCGAGGGGCAGAGGGCATGGGTGCTGGGGTGCAAAAGGTGAGTATTGGAGGCACGGCAGGCAGAGACAGAGCATGACCCAGCGTGAGGGTGGAGGGGAAGGCTGTGAGCGGATGAAGCCCAGCAGAAGAAGTTGCGTTTTTTTCTAAGTACAAAGGGAAGTCACTGAAAAGATTTAAACAGTGAAGCTGCAAGATCCAATTTACCAATTAAGAAGATCACTCCGACTCTGGTGTGCCCACCAGCCGGGACGCTGGAGGCCATGTGGCAGCCAATTGCTCACTGGCAACATGCCAGGCAAGAGGAGGTGGTGGCTTGAGTGACAGTGGGAGCTGTGAGTCAAGAGACATTGACAATGCTGCAGAATGCCTTTTGGGCAGAGCTTGGGCCTGGCGTCCTCAGAGTCTGGCTAGGGGCGGCTGGGGAAATAGGAGTCGGGAAACAGGAGTCACTGAAAGCCAGAATCCAGGCCCGGCCTTGGCTCATAGAGTGAACACACAGTCCACACTTGATGAGTGAATGAAGAAACCGAAAGAGAAATTCAGGACTGTCTTTTTGGGCAGAACCTCCTTCACGTGGTCCCACCCACATGGGTGGCACGCACAGACCCAGCACACCACCAGCTTCCTGGCAACACTCTGCGTGGTCTGAGAGGTGGGCAACTGCAGCCCAGCGAGCTGGAAAAATGGGATTCTGAACTCTGGTTTGCTCCTTTTAGCTTTTTAACGTGGAGCCTCCATCACCTCATTTGCCCACAGTTGCCCAGTTCTTATGCCAGGCAGGAGCGAACCTGCCTTCCGAGGGGAACGTCGCCAGGAGGAAGGAGCCCAGTGAGAGTGGCTGGTCCTTCCACCATCTGAGGGGCCCAAGAATCATTGTTTCATTGACAATAACATGGGACATTTAGTATTCACCCAACACAAATGCATGGCTATTATACACCACCTTTCTGAGAGTAAAAGCTATCCCTTTTATTTGGGGGCAGGGCATGAAAGCACTTTCTCCACTTAAAATGCTGATCTTACTGTGCATTGTTCTTTGCAGTACAATGGAAAACATCTTGGCCTAATCATGACTTTCCACGGGGTGACAGAGTGGGAGGAAATGGCCCCTCCTAGGAGCACAGAGGGGACTTATTTTCAATCTTTTTAAAGAAGTAAGAAAATGCAAACCATAAGTAGGCTTAAATGCTTCCCCCACAGCTCCAAAACTTAATATTATCATACGATAGAGCTGCTATCAAGTCACACAGTACAACTCTGTTCCCTAACCAGCTTTGGGGGACACCATCATGCCACATTTCTGAAGTCCCCGACTTGTAGTCCCCATTTGCCATGCTGGACTGGGAATCAGGCTGTGGTGAACCCCAAAAGGGAGGTCCCCTGGTGCTCCGAGAGGTAGGATTTGACTTCTTTCTTTCTGGGGTTGCAGCCCAGGGAGGATTTCCGCTAGAAGGCACAAATGTATTTTTGTTTATTTATGATGTCTTACATCTTTTGGAACTTGCAAGGAAGGTTGGTTCAATGTTGCTTATCTTCTCTGTTCCATGTTTAGGTTGATACTCTGGTTCATCTGTTTTTTTGTTTTGTTTTGTTTTGTTTTTTGAGACAGAGTCTCACTGTGTCATCTAGGCTGGAGTGCAACGGCATGATCTCAGCTCATTGCAACCTCTGCCTCCCGGGTTCAAGCAATTCTCCTGCCTCAGCCTCCCAAGTAGCTGGGATTACGGGCCCCGCCACCACACCTGGCTAATTTTTGTATTTTCAGTAGAGATGGGGTCTCACCGTATTGGCCAGCTTGGTCTCGAACTCCTGACCTCAGGTGATCCACTCACTTTGGCCTCCCAAAGTGCTGAGACTACAGGCATGAGACACCGCACCTGGCCTGGTTCATCTGTTTTTGAAGCCGGATAGGATCCCAGTGGTGGCCCCTGTTTGAATCTCTAAGTAGTGACTGTCTTTTGAGCCTGTCCTTCAATCCTTTCTGGTTCCCTGGCTCCTTCCAGTGGCCCTGCAGTCGGCAGACTTAACGCTCAACAGTGTCAGACCGAGCACATCCCACTTCTCCTCTCTCAGCCCTTCCAGGGGCAGCCAGTTCAGAGTCCCAGCCACAGTCTTGAGTCAGGCCCTACTCCCGCACTGGCCTTCTCCACCTCAAACTCCTGCTCATGTGGCTGCAGCCACACTGGCAGCTGTGGGCTCTGACCTGCTCTACCTCAGGGCCTTTGCACCAGCTATCCCCTCTGTTCAAATGGCACTGTATCAGCGAGTCTTTCTCGACCACCCTGTTTAAAAGAGCAGCCCTGCCCCAAATGTTCCACCTCTCCTTATCTGCTGTACTTTTTTCCATAACCATTTCCACGGATATCCCTATAGACATGGCTTTGCTTCGATACCTGCCTCCAGTCTTCCTGCTGTCACTGGGATGACCAGACAATATGGGCAGGAATTTTTGCTCAGCGTGAATCCACAGTGTCTCAAACAGGGCCTGACACAAAGAAGACCCTTCCTGTTTTTTTTTTTTTTTTTAAGATCGAGCCTCACTCTGTCACCCAGGCTGGAGTGCCATGGTATGATCATGGAGCACTGCAGCCTCGACCTCCCAGGCTCAAGCAATCCTCCCACCTCAGCCTCCCAAGTAGCTGGGACCACAAGCAAACGCCATCATGCCTGGCTAATTTTAATTATTTTGTAGAGACAGGGTCTCCCTGTGTTTCTCAGGCTGGTCTTGAACTCCTGGATTCAAGCAATCCTCCCACCTCAGCCTCCCAAAGTGCTGAGATTCCAGGTACCCAGACAAGAATTCTCTTCCTAAGTAGTTGCTGAATGAATGAATGGTGTGAACACTGCGTGAACTGGGGTCAGTCCTGGATTCAAATCCCAGCCCACAGCTGAGTGCCACTGGGCAAATTAATTCACCACTCTGAGCCTTCATTTCCATGTCTACAAAATGGGCAACAGAATCCCCGCCGCAGAGGGTGGTGGCAGCGACCGCACATCAGCCTCTCAGCCCTGGGCCACCAACACAGGGTACCTACCACTCAAGATCTTGTGCCTCAGTGGGCTGCTCAGCTCTGAGAACCTTCTCCTGGGTCCTGTCTTGCATTTACCCGCCTGACCTACCTCGCCAGGGCAGGAGCTGCCTGAGCTTCTCCTGTATCCTGGGGGAACACCTTCATTGAACTGTGGTTGTGGGAGAAACAAATGGTTGGTTCTAAAAACCCAACGTCCCCATGCTTCCCTGGGGCTTCCAGGACACCTGTCTGCTCATTTTTAGAAAACGGAAGCAGGTTGAACCCCTCGGGGCCGTCCTGATGACACGGAGCCTTCTTTGGGCCGGAGCTTAGACCTGGAGGCTGTGAACCACACATGTGAACCATGAGTGACGTTCCTCAGTGGCAGGACCCCGGATTTCCCACACTCAGGGCCTGGAACAACCATGACACACATCATTCTCCAAGGGCAGCCCAGTTCACCCAGAGCATGCTGGGGTCGTTTCAATCCGCGAAAATGGCATCTCAACCGTCACGGGGCATTTGGACAACATCCTGGTCTTGAAAATAAAAATGAACTTGCCCCCTGAAGTCCTCCCAACAATCAGCACCTGCCTGTCCCAGCCGCTCCCGGCAAAGTCCCATGACCTCACCTGCAGGGTCTTGCCTGCCCACCCTGGAGTCACCTGGTCAGGGCAGGGGCCCCTCATCCCTCGATTTCCCCAGCAGCTGCAGCTGGGCCCACTCTCACTGCCAGCCCTGCTCTCACTGCACAGGGAATGAGTCCTGGGCTTAAACCTGCAGTATCCTCTAAAGCCCTTTCCCCTGACATAGCCCACGTCTGTGGGAATTGCATTCGGACTTAGTTTCCCCAGCCAGCACTCCAGGGCCCTGTTAAACCCGGAGTCCACAACCCCGTGCACGTGTGTTTACAGGCTTCCTCCACCAGGGGTCCAACCCTCCTCTTTTTTTTTTTTTTGAGACGGAGTCTCGCTCTGTCGCCTGGGCTGGTGCAGTGGCCGGATCTCAGCTCACTGCAAGCTCCGCCTCCCGGGTTCACGCCATTCTCCTGCCTCAGCCTCCCAAGTAGCTGGGACTACAGGCGCCCGCCACCTCGCCCGGA
>NC_045440.1:1081258-1135243 GCF_002776525.5 Piliocolobus tephrosceles | reverse complement strand
GGTGCAGTGGCCGGATCTCGCTCACTGCAAGCTCCGCCTCCCGGGTTCACGCCATTCTCCTGCCTCAGCCTCCCAAGTAGCTGGGACTACAGGCGCCCGCCACCTCGCCCGGCTAGTTTTTTGTATATTTTTAGTAGAGATGGGGTTTCACCGTGTTAGCCAGGATGGTCTCGATCTCCTGACCTCGTGATCCGCCCGTCTCGGCCCCAACCCCCCTCTTTACATTGCCTTCCCTTCCCTCTCTCTTAAAGGGACTGGCCAAGGGCCACCAACTGGATTGGACCACAAGCCTGCTTGTTGGGCTCTCAGCTGTCCTCTTAGGAAACCATATTGCCAAGGCCCCAGAATCTGAACGCCAGCAAGCTCTGGCCTCGTGGATGGCAGGTCCCCTGGGTCCTGTGGACACACGTCCATCTTAAGGCCTTCCTTCCCAGTTCTGAGAAAGCCCACTTCCTTCCAAGTTCGGCTTATCTGAGCTCTGACAAGCACACAGCCCTGTGGGCATGGATGCAAGTAGGGCACATGTCCTCGATCCTCTCACTACAGAGATGCGGGAGCAATGGTGGAAGGCTCCCCCGAGCACCACAGTCCCCCAGGGATCTGGGAGTCCCACAGACTTTCCCACTCAAGACACAGCCTAGAGGCAGCTGTCTGCCTGGTTTGCCACTGACCACTGCACCTAGCATGGCACCTCGTGCACCTCGTGCACAGAGAACATTTTACTGCATAAATGCAGGGAGGAGGAACACAAGAACATTCCCAGTCATCGTACATGAGCTGCTCAGGCACACAGGGGGCCTGTGGGACAGGTTCCCGATTCCCCTCTTTCCAGACAGAAAACCAAGGCACCAAACAACTCACTTGAGACTTGGGAGAATGAAGGCTTGGTGCCTGGAAGCGCCATCTCTCTCTTTCCGGCAGCTGCAGGGTGTTACCGGGGCAACAGACGGCTGTCTGATGGGATTTGGCAGTTTAACTCTTATTCCGCACAAAACACGAAAGTGAGAACCATTGAACAGATGTTCTTGCTTCCGACCGTTCACGCAACGGAGAGGAGCTCGTGATTCATCTGGCCCGGGCCAAGTCCACATCATTGCTGTCTCACACCCAGCAGGTGTGGGCCACCTGGTCCCCTGGGAACCAAAGAATGGCCTTCAACCTCCCAAACGCTAGGATTCCTCAAGGGCAGCAAGCTCACCTTCCAGCCGGGGCTGAGGAGACTGAGCTGGGATCCTTCTGAGGTGCAACCATGCCAGGCCTAGAGCAGCAGTTCTCAAACCTGAGGTGCATCCAGATAACTTGGGTGGGGAGGAGGATTGCTAAAACATAGCAACCATGCCAGGTCCAGAGCAGCGGCTCTCAAACCTCGGGTACATCCGGACTACTTGAGTGGGAGGATTGCTGAAACACTGACTAAGAAACACAGAGTTTCTGATTCAGTATGTCTAGGGTAGGGTCCAGGAATTTGCATTTCTAACCAGTTCCCAAGTGATGCTGATGCCACTGGTCCATGGACCCCCTTTGGGAGCCACTGGTGTATACAGCCTTCCTGCTCAGAACACGGTGCCTGTACCACCACCATCAGCATCACCGAGAAATGTATTAGGAATGCAAGTTCTCAGGCCCTGCCCTCAGACCTCCAGAACAGAATCTCTGGAGATGGGGCCCGGGAATCTGGGTTTTAACAAACCCTCCAGGGAATCCTGGGGCACACTGACATCTGAGAAGACGTGGTCTAAACCTTGGCCACCTATGAGAATCTCCTGAAGAGTACTTCCAGAGGACAGGTGGCACTCTGATCTCTGGGGATGGGTCTCAGCCCTAGTCATCTTTCAATCTCCCCGGGCAATTACGAAGCTTGAGAACCATGAGTCTAGAGGCTCACTACTCAAAGGGTGGTCTCGGAAGCAGAGATACCAGCATCTTCCAGGAGCTGGTTAGCAATGCAGAGGCTCCACCCCTGCATCTGCTGAGTCAGCCCACATTCCAACAGGATCCCTGCGTAATGGGTCTGCATGACAAAGTGCATGATCCTCTGATATGAAGACCCCCTCCTGCCCATACTCACTGGCAGTGCAATCTATGAGTAAAGCATTCATCTTCTCTGCAGCTCAGTTTACTCATCTGTGAAATAGGTTCACTATGTAAACTAGGTAACAGACATCCCTCCTACGGCAATTGTGAGATTCAGTGAGATGACGCCTGAGTTGCTTCACCGTAGGGGTGTGATAAGCTGCAGTGGGAAACTCACACGCCTCCCAGACAGCCTCAGTGCCCTCTCTCTAGCCCTTCTTAACTGCCTGGCCCCTGGGTCTGATGTTTCTTGGGGCTATGCCAGGAGGTGGGAGCTGGAAAGGCTGGGGCTGCCCATAGAGGCTGCATAGGAGCCAAGACCAGGTGGACAGTGCAGGCAGCACCAAGGCAGAGTTCGGGGAGCGTGGGGTGCCTGGTCTGGGGCAATGGACTGACGCCAGAGTGCCCAGCCCTGGAGCTGGAGGCCAGGCTCTGATCAGAGGAAGTGGGCAAGGTAACAAGAGGTGGGGAGGGTTGTCCTGGAGCAGCCAGGAAGCAGGGCGGAGGGTCTGCAGTGACTTGCTGGCACCAGCCTCTGCATTCAGCAGCAAACCTGCACGTTGTGCACATGTACCCAGAACTTAAAGTATAATAATAAAAAAAGAAAAGAAAAGAAAAGAAAGCAGGGCAGAGTAACTACAGCGACATGCTGGAGCCGGCCTCTGCATTTGTTTTCCAGGAGGCTGCTGCTCCTGGTGGTTGGGGTGAGGCCTTAGGTGGTGGGTGCAGGCGGGACAAGCCCACTGAAGTCAGAGGATGCGCTAGAGAGCAGGAGGACAGTTTCCAGTCTGCCTCGGCTCCGCACTGGACAGAGCTCCAGAGCCCTAGGAGATTCCATCGGAGCCCAGATGGAGACCTCAGCCCCTCAGCCCTCACACAGCACCCTCCAGGCTCAGGGGCCACCTGTGGATAGGCAGAGGCCCCGCAGCACCACACAGCCTCTCCTGTGAGTGAAAGGCGTGTTGCTGCTCCCCCTGGTGCCCAGGATCTGTCCCCCTGGATCCTAGAGCTTGGGCAGCTGGGAGTCACCTCTCCATTCCCGGCCTTGTGTCTGGTCTGTGCTGGTGTTTGAACCGGATCTCCCACTGCTCCTAGGCCTCCCGGGTTCCCTTCCATCCTCTCTCAGTTGCCCCAAGGGTTCCCTGCCGTCCTCCGTCAGCTGCCCCCACTTCTGTCTCTGCCAGAGGGCAAAGTACCTCTGCAGACTGGACTCAGCTCACCCATTTAAAAAATTAGAGAACAGAGAACTTAGCATCTTAACCAATACGTTAAATGAATCAATAGAACGTGTGTTTCTTTCCCTTCCCTGTGGGGCTGGCATCTTCCATTTCCCTCCAGGTGCTCTCCCCGGCTTCGTGCCCTCAGGGCTGGCCTATGACCCCCTTCGGTTGAGTTGAGCCAATGTCGTGGGCTCCTCTGCAGGACTCATTCTGGATAGCAGATCTCCCTCCTCCTGTCCTCCAGGCCCAGGGTGTTTGCTCCTAGCTCCAGGGGATGACACCAGCCCTCGGTGTTTGCCCACACTCTGCCCACCATTGTATTACCCACTCCCCAGTTGCCAACTCAGAGCATTCTCTCTCTCCTGCCCAACCCCATCTGATAAAACCACCAAGAGGAGAAAGAGAAAGAGATGGCAGAGTATAAAGAAAAGAAAATAGGGGACTGTGAGGAAGAACGAAGAAGCAAGAGGAAAATGGAAGGAGGAGAATGAGAAAGATTTCCGGGCACAGGGCTCGGGCAGTCCAGGGGCTCTGGGACTGGAGAGCTACCTGCCTGCTGGGAACAGCTGACAGCCGCTCCAGCAGTCTGTCCTCTCAATAACAGGAATGGCTATCCTTTTATTCCTAACTTCCAATTTAGTATGTTAAACGAAGGCCTATTTTCTACCTAGAAGTTGAAGTTCAAAAGGGGGCAAAAAAAGAACTAAAATTGTTAGAACAGAGGGTCCTAAACTTGAGTGCACCAGAATCACAGTCTTGTGTGACATAAATCCTGATTCTCAAAAACCACCCCTAGAAATTCTCATTTCCTGGGTCAGAGGTTGAGCCTGAGAACCGGTATTTTTTACAAGCACCGCAGGGAACCTGAAGCAGGTGGTCTTAGCTGCCCCTTTGAGAAACTCCAACTTAGATGCGCGGTTCCTGAAAGTCTCCATCACATCCATAAGCTGCCAGCTTGCCACCCACTGTGTTTGCTGTTGGAGGCTGTCCAGACTCTTAGAAATTATGTTCCAATGTTCTCAGATCAAGTTAGATCTGGTTGAGGATGTCACCCAGTGGTATCCAACGGAACTCCGGGAAAAGGACTGTCCAGGAATAGATGTAATTAAAGATGATGGATTTGATTCTACACATTAGTAGATACAAGATCTCCCTGTGAGCCAAAAGGACATGGGAAATGTAGGTACCTGTCCTGTGCAGGCGTCCCCGGCCAGAACCCACAGCTTAAGGGGAAATCAAGAGAACGTGGAGTAAGCCCAAAGGAAGACCTAAAACAGAGTCGTGGGCTGGTAGGACAGTCATCCCGAAAGGCCAGAGGAACTGTGGGAGCACAGCCTAGAAACAAGCAGTGAGTAACATTCTTTAACAAGAGGGACTGAGCATGAAAGATGGATACAGGAGCCCCCACCCACTGGGGACTGAGTTCGAGGCTGCAGCCTCGCCCCTAGCCAGGAGGCCACAGTATACAGAAGAAGCTGATGTCCCAAGAGAGCTTACTGCCAAGCCTGACGCTCACCTGCCTGGGGTGGCTTATTTGCAGTACAGCCCGAAGATGAGATATGCCACCGCCCCGTCTGTCACCTGTGTGAGAGGAATAGGCAAATCCTCCTCTAAGCTCCCGTGTGGGGTCTCTACCGAAACCCCATGCTGACCCCAGACATCCACAGACCCTGCTGAGTTCACCCTGCTCAGGTAATAAGTCAGAGCCCCAAATGCTCGCCACAGATGGGTGGCACTTGTGAGCAATTTCACTTGGCTGTCATCTCGCATGGGAGTGGGCTGTTGGGCTCTGGTCAGACGCCTCTGGCTGCTCTCTGTGCTCCGGGACCCCATAACTGAGTGTGTCACCACACCTTTTCATGCATTCTCTGAAGGCCATGGAAGACAGAGCCAGCTCCTCCACTGTACAGACGCATCTGCCATCCAAGAGGACAGGGGACCAGGTCTTGGCAGAGTGGTGGCCTAGGGGATCGGTGCTGAGGTCATAACAGCCCTCTGCATCTTCATCTGTCCAGTGAGGGCACTGGACCAAACATTTTCTGGGATCCTCTCTCACCTGAATTCCCTGTGTCTGGAACCTAACATACGATACTACGAATATTTATTCTCTACCATGTGACTGGCACTGTCCTAAGCACCAAGACACAAAGTCTCAATAACACAACAAGCTCTCCTCAGAAGATCTGGTCAGGAAGGATCACAGCCCAGAAATGCCCCGGCCTCACCGAGACGTCTGATGTTTACAAGACACAGCGTCTCAACTGTTCATTCCTGTGATTCTCAATGTTTTTCCTGATCAGGGTGGATTGTTAATTCATTAAGCATTTATTGGGTGGGCCTCAGTTTTGTCTGTAACATACATAGACTAAACTATTTTAACTAGAGAACTACCTTCACTGGGACAAAATGTAATAATTTTGCCCTTAGACTTTATAAAGGAGTGAAATGAGAAAGACCCTTAATAAAAAAAGAGCTCTGTATCATTAACAAAATTTCAGCCAGACTTTGTTCTTTCTGCCTTCGATATGAAGACTCTAATAGATTCCAGTGCCAGGAAAAGGTCTCCCTCCTAAGGCGAATCTGAAGCATCCTTTTATCAGAAAATATAACATGTTTCCCTTTTTGTCTCAGCTGCCAGGAAGCTCAGAAATAAACTGAGTGTTCAACGGCAGTCACATTCAACTTAGGAACCTGGCGTGTCTCTTCTTTGACCTCTTCTGCTTGGGGTTTTTTAAAATTCTGTATTCTTTTAAGTTTCCTGTTCTTGTGTGTTTTTAAATTATGAGCAGCCTCCATACATTTTGGAGTTGAGTAGGGATCAATATTCCAGAGGGGTCACAGAACGCGAAAACTAAATGAGTCCATAACTTCCTCTATGGGAAGAAACTTGGGCCCAGAGAAGGTGAGCAACTTACCTGAGGCCAGTCAGTCGTCTGGGAGCTCAAGCCTCGAGGTTCAGCCAGTCCCCTGCCCAGTGGTCCTAACTACCTTCACTTTTTGTACCATTTTCTCAGGACCATGGGAATATCCCCTCTTGCCAATGGGGAACTAAAGTCCCAAAGAGAGGAGGGATGTAGGCTCTGCACACAAAGGAGGCAGGGGACACTGGCCACCCACCACCTCGTCCTCTTGCTCAGATCTTGGGCCACCATGGAGCCCACTGTGGACGTGAGGAACTCACCCACTCAGAGAATGTGTGTTGCTTGCTGCAGTAGGTGTCATCTACAATCAAGGAAATTTTTCTTGGGGCCGTATTTATCGGTGATTTCCAAAAATGGATTATTCAGTCTCATCTCCTTGCCACATCTCTTTCCCTCCACCTCTGATCAATCCCACTGGACCCTTACCCTAGAAGTGACATTCAATGGAATGCATCAGTGTCTCAGACCTGTTGTTAAATATTTCTGTTCTGAGTGCCATTCGCCTCTGGCTGGAACACCCTGAGTGCCTTCGGACCCCGACTGCTTGGGGGTTCATCCAGGCCCAGCGGGGGCCTCGGGGTGACCTCGTTTTTGATTTGACTCTAGGTTCTATTTTGATTATCAGCCCAGCCTAAACAGAACAGAGCTTTCTAGGAAAAAACAACATGAAGTTCAGGGTTTAATGTCAGACCAGTGTTTGAGTGTCTGCTTTGCCAATTACTGACCGTTGGCAATTACCCATTCTTTCCTGCTAAGCTGATTCAAGATGGAAAGGACAGATATGTACAAGCATTCTGTAAACTCCAAAGGGTGCTGGTTATCATCGTATGGTCTTGGGATGAGTCAGCAAGCCAGGAACGAACAAGCTTGCTAATGGGTACTCCTGACCAAAGAATGGATGGCTGAGCAAAATCCTTATCGCGGAATCGGATTCCACCTTAAAAGGAGGGATTTCTAAGCTACAACATGGGTAGACCTTGAGGACATCATGCTGAGTGAAATAAGCCAGTCACAAAAGGATGAATACTGTATGATCCCACTTACGTGAGCTATTCAGAGGAGTCACATTCAGAGACAAAGTAGAATAGGGCTTGCCAGGGGCTGGGGACAAGTGGGGACTGGGGAGTCATTGTTTAGTGGGTACAGAATTTCAATTTTGCAAGATAATAAGAATTCTGGAGATGGACGGTGGTGATGGTTCACAACAGTGTGGATGTATTTAATGCCACAGAACCGTACACTTAAAATTGGTTAAAATGGTCAGTTTTATACTGTGTATATTTTACCATAATGAAACATAATGAGCACATTTTCAAAAGAGCTACACCAAGAGTCCTGTGCTTGGCATGCCTCTGGGAGGGAAAGCTTGGCATGCCTCTGGGAGGACCATTCATGAATTGTTTATGGAGTCCGGGACATTCAGTTTGCCCATTCAGTAGGAATTTGCTGTTTCTGGTTTCTTGAGAATGTCCTTGAGAGACAAGGCTTACGATTAGCCTCTTCAAGAGTGGAGTATTATTGAAGATCGTGCAGAATGTTCCGTGAGAACACGCATTATAGGACTAGAGTTTTAATTAAGAGGAATTGGTGAAACATCTATTTTGAAAGAATGAGCTTGGCCCATGTTATAAGCTGAGAATTTAAAATAACCCATCACTAATGGTCATATATGTCCCAGTATCTTAGCTGGACAGAGAGAAAATGACACACTGGCCATTCCTCCCAGGTCAGTCATCAAAACGCCCACTGCCCTGAAAACCTGCAACGGGTTCCCCTAAGTGGGTTCCATGGGTTCCCTGGCCCCTGGACCCCAACCTGAGAAGTAAGGAGGGAGTGATATTATCTGAGAGCTCAGTGTGCACCAGCCAGCCTTTCCCCTACATTCTTTCATTCAGTATTCCCAACTACCCTCTGAAACCTATTTTATCCCCATTTTATACATAAGAAAACTGATGCTCAGGGAAAGCATAAGGCCACTGATCTTTCCTTCCTCCTTCCTTCCTTCCTTCCTTCCTTCCTTCCTTCCTTCCTTCCTTCCTTCCTTCCTTCCTTTTTCTTTCTTTCTTTCTTTTTGACAAAGTCTCACTCTGCTGCCCAGGCTGGACTGTAGTGGCACTATCTCGGCTCACTGCACAACCTCCACTTCCAGGGCTCAAATGATGCTCCTACCTCAGCCTCCCAAGTTGCTGGGACTACAGGTGCATGCCACCATGCCCAGCTAATTTTTGTGTTTTTTGTTGTTGTTGTTGTAGAAATGGGGTTTCACCATGTTGCCCAGCCTGGTCTTGAACTCCTGAGCTCAAGCAATCCACCCGCCTCAGCCTCTCAAAGTGCTGGGATTATAGGCGTGAGCCACCACACCCATTCGCTACTGCTATTTCTTGAGTGTTTGCTTCTTGTTAGCACAGTGCATAGATACTTTCTAAATGACTTCATTTTTCTGGATGTTATTATCATTCCAGTTTTTTTTTTTTTTACAAGTGGGAAATTAAAGTCCAGAGTGGCTAAGCCATTTGCTTAAGATCACACAGGAAATGAATGATAAAGCTAGATTCAAATACGTATTTTCGCATCGGTCCAGTGATCTCTGTCATTCTCTCCCAGCTGGCTCTGTGAGGAGGTGGTGGGGGAGGAAGAGTAAGTATCCCAGGAGATACTTGGCAGCTTGCTGGGCTCAGCAGATGCTGGTGGGCTCCCACATGTTCGTTGTAAGCAAACAGGGTGCTGGACATTTCTGGCTTTAGTGGATAAGCTAAGAATTAGAGTAAAATATGCTGCATCTGAGAGGGCCTGTGCCTGATGGGAAGACACGTGGAGAGCACCTTGGCCACAGTCACAGTGAGACCAACGCCAGCTGATTCTCTCCTGAGTTTCCTTCCAAACCAGGTGAGGGCAACAGAGTTGAAACCACCAGCTCAAAGGAAGGCAGATGCTCCCCAGAAAGGCTATAGGGTCTCTCTGCCCAATGCTAAGCCTGGACCACGGGCCTTGCCAGACTCTAGTTCCCAGGCAGCTCGGCCACATACCGAGCCATCTTTTTTTTGCAGGAAAAGTAATTTTTTATTTCATCCCCACTCCCAGCTTGGTGGGGAAGAGGGTGACAGTGAGGGGCTGGATTAACAAACACTCAGGCCACCTGGAAAACTCTCTCATATTTGTCCTCATTCTGCCCATCTCCCTCCTGCCAAGAAAAGTTACCCCAGTGAGGTTCTGTTTCTTCTCCAGGAGCTGCTTCCGTAGGGAAAGAAGCCATTGTGGCAAGTAGTGAAGGAAGTGCACAGAGCTCGAGGTGGGGACGCCTGGGCTCCTGGGGGATGGGAGTTGGTGTTCAGCAGGTGCAGATGTCAGCCGGGGAGGGTGAAAAGGTTCTGGAGACGGATGGTGATGATGCTTGCATGACAACATGAATGTGCTTAATGCCATTGAATTGTACACTTACAAATGCTTAAAATGATAAATTTTGTGTGATGTATATTTTACCAAGCTTTTTTAAAAAAGAACAACTGTGTTCAAATCAAATCCCAGCTCTGCCCCTTGCTGTCAGGTGACCTGCGGGAGCTGCCTATCTTCTCCTAGAGGCCTCTTCTCTCTCTGGAACACAGCCCTTGCTGCCCCGATGCTCCCAGTACTGCAGGACCCAGACAAAGCCCTGGCAGTTGTGCTGATAGCAATGGGGGACCTGAGCAGAACTACCACCCTCCTGCAGCGAACGATTCCTTGGCTGCCCCATCAGGGGGGGTGTGGGTGGCACCATCCCAGGCTGCTCCCCCATCACCCAGCCTTGAGGAGGCTTCGAGCAGCTTCTCCCAGCAAAGAAGACAGTGGCATTGAGACCAGTTGCTGCCCACCAATGAAAGCAAGTCCGGCGTCCTCCCCAGAACGCCTAAAGGCAGGTGCAGGTGCAGTGCCCTGCAAAGCAAACAACAGCCAAGAGCCGCCTTCGGTCCTCCGAGCTAGCCAGAGCCATGTGCTTGCCCACTGCGAGAAAGTTTCCATGCCCTCGCCCACCACCTGCCCTGGGCACGCGGCTGAAAGAAGGAAAATTACACCTCTGCTGAGGCCCACGCCATTGCACCACGCGTGTGGTCTCGCACATCTGTGTGACTCCTCTGTGGGCTGGAGGAAATGGAGAAATCTGTCCCAGTGAGGTTTTCAATGAAAGGGGAAACAAAGCCCCACTACAGTAGCACTGACCGGGGGCTGGGAGGCCAGAATTCAAATCCCAGCCCAGCCCAGCTGATGGCAAGGCCAAGTCACACTGTGTCTGCTTAGGCCTGGCCACCTCCACCACATTCTGTAGGGAGACTTCGGTTCAGATTCTGCTCTGCCACTTGGACAACTCACTCGAGCTCTGAGCCTCCCTCATGGGAACACAGAGGTATCAAAAGCACCCCCAACCCTGCCGCCGCGTTGTGGGAGGGTTTAGTGGGGCCATGAGCAGAAAAGTCTATTTGTTGAATAAGTGACTGATTGTAAACGAGCCCACCCAAGACCCCAGCAGGGTCCTCCTTCCTTCCCCTGCCATGGGCCTCTGACCCCATGTCATGGTGGAGGCTCAATGAAGGGAAAGCTGCCGCCGGAAAGACCAGTTCCCAGAGCCCCAGAGGGACGCAGACAGTAGCTCATCCAGTCCCCATTTGCAGAACGGGACCTGAGAACAAGACAAGCCTGCAGGTGCCTGTCCCTCTGTGCCCCGGGTGGTGTTAGGGCTCCCCGGGCACAGAGGCCTGCAATCATTTGGACAACGCCTGGTTAGCGGGTGTCTGCTATGTGCCAAACGACGGTCACAGGAGAGTGAGAAAGTCAGTCTCCACGTTCAAGAATACAAAGTCCGTGATCCAGGAAGACAATGAGGCAACCACCGTGTCTCATTTCTGGATGAATGAATGTCACAAAGCCATGGAAGTGGCTCAATGGCTTCCATATCACTAGGCTACCTCGCCTCTCTCTCTCTCTCTCTCTCTCAGCAGGCTACCTAGGATTTTGCTTGCAATCCTCCAATATCGATGTGACCCCCCTGAAAGCAGAAAACATGTGGCTGCCTGAGCCCCAGTGGGCTGCTGGGCTACACTGAACCAAGGCCGTCTGTATGGATGCAGGAGGTGGTCCCTGCTGAACATGCATGCCATGGACATAGGTTGTCTTCCCCAGCCCATCCCACCACAACACCGAGGCCAGGGCCAGAAAAGGATGAACAGCTGCCAAGGGCTAAGCAGGTTCAAAAAAGGCCAAGTGACATGCCTGAGATCACACAGCTGGTGGGGTTTTCTGACTTTGCATCCCCAAGAGACCTCGTCTCATGGGCAATCCCTTTAGAAACAGCCTCAAGACCTCCCCAGGTTGGGGTGCTCTGCAGAGGTTGTCCAGGCCAGCACCCTCATTTTACTAAGATGGAACCCAGGATGTGTGGCCTGCCTGAAACCATGGAGGTTTTCAGTAGCAAAGAAAGCTCTAGAACCCAAGCCTCAGGGGTCCATTGGTCTCCCCCCATCCCAGGCACACCCTGCCCTCTGGTGGTCAACTGGAGAATACATGTGGAGAATGACACATTCCCTAACCCCCTGCACAGGTTAAGAGATGAGACTCTCTAATAAGAAGCGGTCAGCCAGTGGGCCTAGGGAGGCGGTAAGTCCCCCGCCACCGGAGGAATCTGGGATGAGACTAAATTACAACCCTGGATGCGACTCAAAATATGTAATAACAGAGCTATCCAAGCCCCAGCCCATCAGCATGAGCCATCCTCAACAGCCAGGACGGCTGGGGCTGGGCACCCCCACTAACTGTTGTTGCTGTGACCACTCTCAGAGAGAGATGAGTGCTAATGTCCCTCTGCCTCGAAAGGTCTATCACGGAGACGGGTTCTGGGATAGAGACAGTGCAGGGTCATAGAACGAGAAGCTTTGGAATCAGGCAGTGACGTGGGAAGGTTACTTGACCACTGTGACAGGAGTAATAGCACTTACCTTCCAAGTGTGTGTGAAGGATCCAGTGAGCTAATTTTTGAAAAGTTACATTTTGAAAAGCTAACTTTTGAAAAAGTGTGGACCCTCAATAAATGGCAGCCGTTATCTTGACAACTGGTGGTGATACAGGCGATGACTCCAGAACGCAACTTTTTGGAGCAGAAACTGTCACCTACCTCTCTCCAGCTTTCAGATTTTTACTCTTTTGATTAACATTATAAATCCAGTGGGTCTGCCTTATTTAGCCTCCTTCCCATTTCATCAGCAGGAATGATGGAAACAGAAAGGAACTGGCCTCTATTTCCCATGCACCTGCTGAGGTCCTGGTGACACTCAATGAGGGCCTAGCCCCACGCCCGCTACCACCACCACCTAAGCCCTAACTCGCCATGATTCAGAACAGATTCATAGGAGATAATAGATTTATTGCCTGATATGCATATTTAATGACTTTCAAGGATAGTTCATAACTATACCATGCAATTTATTGGTATTTAATGTTATGCATTAATGAATAATTTTTAAGCCATCCAACACTGGCCAATTTGAGAAACTTAATATAACATTCAATAACTCTTGTCAAGACTTAATAAATGTCCATGGATTTATATATCCTGTGAAATGCAGTCCATCTCAAACAAATTAAATAATGCATTTGATGATGTGATGGGGGAGGGGGAAGACAATTTGTTGAAGGCTGATTTGATGGGAAACAGGCATACTTTATCACTTGGGCTTTTTATTAGGGTCTCGTGCATTCTCTTCCAGAGAAAAACAGGCACCCCAAGACACTCAGCCCAAGGTAGTTAAGCCAGATGCAGATCATTCTCTGCCCCTAACATAGATGGAAATGAGCTTCCTCCAGCCTTGCTTGACCCTCTTCACTTCTTTGCCTCGGTTCTTTGCTTTGACAAAGACGCCCACCCTCTGCTTCAGCCATAGACCCCAGTCCCCCTCCCTGGCCAGGGGCAGCCAGAAAACTCCTCCCCCAGTGCTGACACACTGCCTTGTCCCATGTCATCCTTCTCCCATGGAAACTTCAGTGGCCACTGCAGCCTGTGGGCAGGGCCACACTGCTTAGCTGCATGTTCCAGGCCTCCCAGATGTCACCCTGCCACTGGCCCAGCCTCAGCCCTGTGTCATCTCACAGAGATGGTGCCCTTGGGCAAATTACTCTGCTGCCATGCCCAGACCCATCTGTCCACCCCCTGCCTGAAATGCCTCCTGATCATCTAATTTTTCCTGTCAAAGCCTGCTTGACTTTAGGGACCCAATCCCATCTTCAATGTCACCTCCTCCTTGCAGTCTTCCCTGCATCCCCCAATGAGAAAGAGCTCACTGTCCCTGGGAGGTCCTGGGGGTCTCATGGCACATCCTACTCTGCCCCTCCTTGTTTCCTCCCACTGGGAAGGGCTCCTGGAAGGGCCAGGCCCACTAGCCTAGTCCCCCACCCCCCAAGGGCCCAGTGAGCACAATATGAATTTGTTGAAAGAATATATAAGTTAACCAAATAATATTCCTTTGTGTTTGCAGAAAAATGAGGAAGCAAGCAGAAGGTTTGGGTCAGCAGCTGCAGGGGTCCCAGGGCCCCAGGCAGCCAGCATGTTCCTGGTTCCGGGGGGACCTGCCGAGAATCCAGGCCACCTCCCAAGGGGATAAGGCAGCAGGACCTCCACAC
The DNA here is from genome assembly GCF_002776525.5 of Piliocolobus tephrosceles. Classification (NCBI taxonomy): domain Eukaryota; kingdom Metazoa; phylum Chordata; class Mammalia; order Primates; family Cercopithecidae; genus Piliocolobus; species Piliocolobus tephrosceles. The sequence goes on along the minus strand of NC_045440.1, from coordinate 1,121,388 downwards.
TAGAGCCAGTCCCTTTGACAGTCTCTCCTCCAGTCAGGTCCTTTAGAAAGACCCCCGACCCTCTAGCCCCTGAAGCAGCCAAGATAGGTGGTCAAGCCACTTCACCTACCTGAGCCATTTCCTTCTCCATAAAGTGGGTTGAGTGCACCCTGGCGCCTCCTTGGGTGATACACGAAATCATGTCTGCAGGTCCCTTGTGAACAAGGCAGGCTGCCTGAAATGGACAATGGCCACAGCAGCTCCTGACCCTCTGGTCCCTGTGGCTAGTTGGACCCTTTGTATGGGTTTTCTCTCAGCTCTGAGCAAGGACCCCATGCTGAGGGGAGAGGAGATCCAGGGCTGTGCGTCATGCACAGACTTCCAGGCTGAGGCCTTTCCAAGGGCAGAGGGGTCTCTGGTCCTCTTGATGTTTGGGGGACTTATAAGGACCTCTATTGTGACCCCAAGGTAACGGTCAACAGGCAGGGAAGGTTTCTTTGGGTTCACACACCACAACCCAACCCTGCTGCTGCCCCATCATGGCTCACACCAAACCCTGAGGCAGATGTCTCTGTCCCAGGGAAAACCCCATCCTCTAGACCAACAGACCGACAAGGGAGCTTGGAATGAGATGCTCTATGCAGGCCTGGAGCACAGAGAGGGAGTGGCCTCAGAGGGAACTTCAAGAGGGGGAAACGTGGAACATCTGAGCTTGGTGCTAAGGATGAGGCTGCAGTTCTCCACTGAGAGGGACCTTCCAGGCAGAGGGGGCAGCCCAGGTCCTGGAGTGATCAGGAGGTCTGGGGAAGACTGCAGTTTGGAGGGCTGCAGGGGAAGGGGATTGATCTGACTTGGCTTATAGGTAGGAAAGGCCACTCAGGAATGTCAGTTCCATGAGGACAGGGATGCTCATTCATTGTGTTCATTGCTGTTTCCTTAACGGCAGGAACATGCCTAGCACATTCTTAGCATATTGTGTGGATTATGACTGATGGATTTGGATACCTATCTATCATCTGTCTACCTATCATCTATCTACCATGGATTAGGATTGATGGATAATGATATCTATCCATGTTATATGGATCATGATTATGGATTATGATCTCTGTCTATCTGTCTGTCTATCTTTCTGTCTATTGACCTACCCAAGTTTGTATGGATTATGACTCATGATTGTGATACCTATCTATCATCTATCACCTATCTATCTACCATGGATTATGACTGATGGATAACGATATCTATACATGTTGTATGGATCATGAATAATGGATTATGATCTCTGTCTGTCTATCTATCTATCTATCTATCTATCTATCTATCTATCTATCTATCTATCTATCTACCTACCTACCTACCTATCTATCTATGGACCTACCCAAGTTGTATAGATCATGGCTAATGGGCTGCAGGCTGGAGGGACTAGAGACAGGGATGCTGGAGGTGGCAGCAGGACTCCATAAGCTGTTGCAGAAAAAGAAAGAAGAGCCCAACATTGTTCTTCCGTGTGTTTGAAGGATCAAAAGATCAGGTAGCTGTAGATGCTTTTCCCATTTTAAACTCTGACTCCATTATCTCCCAAAGCCTTTGTTGTCTTCTACTCTCCCACTGTCAACCAGGCCCAGACAACAAGACGGATGCTCGTGAGCAAAGGAACAGCTCTGCAACACTGAGAGCTGTGGCCATTTTTCCATGGAAAAATGTGTGCTTGTCCCCAGTGCATACATGGGAGTAAACAGATTTTTGAGAGTGAAGTTATGAATTGCTCCCATGGCAGGATTAACTCTAGCAATAGTCCATGTGTTTTCGGATCCACTGCATGTTCCAGGTAAGGCCCATGGAGGCCCGGAGCCAAGATATAGCAAAGAACCAGAAGGAAGGGCCAAGTAGAGGAGATATTTCCAAGGCAGTCAACAAGGCTTGGTGATGATCAGATTGCGGGTGAGGAGGATGAGCTTTGGAAAGAGATGAAGAGTTTCCAGGAAGTTGCCAGATCTCTCTGAACTCCACTGATAAAGACATTGGAAAGAAGTTGTTTAAAAGCAAAAGATATTCTACCATTTTCTAAATCTAAAAATTAATAAACATATAGGCTCAGGGATCTAGAATAAATCTCCCAAATTTAGCACTGACTGCACTTCCCAGGTGATAAAACATAACAGAACTTCTATGAAAGATGCCCAGGCAGTGTCATTGCTCAGCTTCCCCTGAAAACTTGGTCTAAAGACTTGAGCAATTTCTTCCTTATAGCTAAGTTTAATCCTTCATGTTCTAGCTTCAGTCTTTTGCCAATTATTCCTTCTTTCTCCTGTGGAAGTGCCACCATTTTGTGGTTAAGTAGAGATGTCAAAGTGATGGCTGATAAATAGAAAGACGGGCAAATCCATGAATTGTGCTTTCATTCCAAAGGCTGATTGTTTAGGAAAAGCTCATGGCTTGGATTAAGTCTATTCAGAATTCTAACGGCCAGTTGCCTTTATAAAACAAGGCTCATGCCATTCAAATAAACTTTCATGCACTAAAGGCTGTGATCACTGCAGAAGCCTTAGTTGCTACCCCAACTTAAGGCAGTTACTAGGGTAAGGGGTTTAAAGGCAGAAAAGGCAATCAATAAAGTCTACACACATCAACTCAACCCTTGTCTGACGTCTTTCCAATCAGCTCTGTTTCAAAGGCAAATGGTAGGTGGCAAAATTAATATGTGGCAGCAAAGTAAAACAAAATAAAAGATACAGTGAGAACTGCACTTTCTCTTTGACTTCTCCCAGTTGAAAATAATTTCCAAGAAAGCAAATGAAACGTATGGTTTCTCAAGAAAGAAGGAAGTCCGAGGAGATTTCCTATGTGTCCTGTCTTTTCTGTCGAAGATGTCATAGGACAACTCATTCACAAATGACAGGCACATCAACTCTCTGGGCTTCAGGTCCCGCCTCTAAGAATGAGAAAGCACAACGCTCTTTAAGAGCAGCTTCCTGCAACATGAGTGCTTCTCTACAGTCTGTACCTGGGCCCTCGATGTATGTTTAACCCACCTCCCAGGCTGAGAAGGAACGTTAGTAGCCCTGTTGTGACTAAGGGAAGATGGGAGAAATGTTCTGTTTGCTGTCAAGTTTAGTACTGGTGAAAAGTTTGGGAGATATCTTCCCAGAGTCAGGTCACTGTATGAGAAAGTGATGTGGGTGCAAGTCTACAAAAGAATCTGAAACTGATCTGTGGCCAGCATTAGAGGCCCTGGCATTTCTCTAAGATTCTAGATGCTGTGACCTTAACCTGCTGTGGCTGTAGGTGTTGAAGTGACCAAAGGAAGGTGGAGTTTGGCAAAAGGACAAGAAGGTATTCAGAGAGTGCAGCCACAGGGAGGCATGGCTTGGGGTCTGAGGACAGGCTGAGCCAAGGGCACCAGGGACAGCTGGCCCCATTGGGACCCCATTTCTGCTCCTTCCTAGCTATATGGCCTTGGGCAAGCCATTTAATTTCTCTAAGTCTGCTTTCTTATTTGTGAAATGAAGGCCCATACCAATTAATTTACAGGGTTGTAAGCATCAGATGAAAGAATATATGAAAACATCTTGCAATCTGTAAATAATACTGTACAAAAATATGCTGAGAGTGGATCTTGAGAAAAAAATAATGCAACAAAATAACCCAAGGAAAGTAAAAGGGCAAAATTAACATTATTTTAAAATTAACAAAATTAAAAATTAATGAATCAAAAATGTTTTAAATGTAGAAGTGATAAATTCAAGACCCGCTTTTTTGAGAAAAAAAATTTTTTTAAATCGTTAGTTAACATCATCAAGAAAAAAGGAAGAAAGGACAAACATACAAATTAAGAAACAGTGATAGGGAAACAACCACAGGCCCAGAAGACCTTAAAGGAATCATGCAAGGCCTATTTGCTCCATTCTACAAAGATCAATCTGTAAACCTGAATGAAATAAAATATCTTATAGAAAAACACAAATTACCAAAACCAACCTCTGGAAAGATAGAAAACGTAAAGAGAACAATTATCACAGAAAAAAAAGTCATCACAGAGCAGAACACACTGAAAGAACTGGGCCTACTAGGTTTTACAGAAAAATTCTATCTAATCCTTAAGAACAGACAACAGCAACACTATTTAAACTGTTCAAGAGTATAGAAAAAGAAGAAAAGCTTACATACTCTTTTTAAAAAACTAGCATCACATTGACATCAACCTCCCTAAAATAAAACATAAATATAACTATAGGCCAATCTTACTTGGAATATTATTGCAAAACTCTTAAATAAAACATTAGGAAACAAAATCTACCAGCACCATAAGAGAATGACATACCTTAGACAAATGAGTCATGTATTGCACAAATACAGGGATGTATTAGAAAACCTATTTTCATAACTTTACATATTAATAGATCAAAAGAGAAAAATTATACAACCGTCTCCATAGATACTGAAAAGGCATTTTCTAAAATTCATATATATATATATTTGAAGAAATGTATGTGAAGAAAACATTAAAACTCTGCTATGTAAATAACAGACTTCAAGAATGGAAAGACATCTGATGTTCTTAGGAAGTCCCAACATTGTAAAGATGTTGATTCTCCTTAAGGTAATTCATAAATTTAATGTGACCCCAATAAAAACCAGTGGATTGTGGTTTTTTCGTTGTTGATTTTGTTTTTGTTTTGCTTTTTTTTTTTTTGAAACAGGGTCCTGCTTTGTAGCTTAGGCTGCAGTGTAGTGGTGCAATCTTAGCTCACAGCAACCTCCACCTCCCAGGCTCAAGCAATCTTCCCACTTCAGCCTCCAGAGTAGCTGGGATTACAGGCACACACCACCATGCCAGGCTAAATTTCTTTTTCTATTTTTTGTAGAGAGGGGGTGATATAGTTTGGCTGTGTCCCCACCCAAATCTCATCTTGAATTGTAGCTCCCATAATTCCCACATGTCATAGGAGGGACCTGGTGGGAGATCACTGAATCATGGGGCTGGTCTTTCCTGTGCAGTTCTCATGATTGTCATTAAGTATCATGAGATCTGGTGGTTTTATAAAGGGGAGTTCCCCTGCACACACTTTCTTGCCAGCAGGCCACCATGTAAGACACGCCTTTGCTCTTCCTTCCTCTGCTTCTGCCATGATTGTAAGATTTAAAGGAATATTGTCTAGATCACTCAGCTGATATATTTGATAGAACAACAATTTAAATCCAGGTGTGTCTAGTTCCAAAGCTTGTTCTCTTAACCATGACACTCTACGGCCTCCCACACACCTACTCTTGCTGATGACAGAATTCTATCATCTGTTGATTAAAAAAAAAAACTATCATAAAACTTTCCCACAGCCTTGAGATCATGAAGTGTAACCACTAAACCTCTTTCCTTTTTTCCTTTATAAATCACCCAGTCTCCGGTATGTCTTTATTAGCAGCATGAGAACAGACTAATATACGGGGTTTTGTCATGTTGCTCAGGCTGGTCTTGAACTCCCGAGCTCAAGCGATCCACCTGCCTTGGCCTACCAGAGCGCTGGGATTACAGGCATAAGCCACTGCACCTGGCCAGAACCAGTGGATTTTTAACTAGATAAGCTGATTCTCAAATTCACATGGAAAAATGAACAAGCAAGAATATTTAGAAAATTTCTGAACGAATTAAGGAGATGACTAATGGATGATAAAAATATTACAAAGATACAGAATAGTGGAAACAATATAGCACTGGCATAAAAGATGTAGATAGACCTACTGGAGAGATTACAAAAGACCAGAAACAGACTGAAGAGCACACTGGACTAGGATAAATGACAAAGGTGGTGTTTCAAATCAGGGGAGATTATTTAATCTACATCTGGTGGCCCAGATGATTAGATATCTGGAGAAATGAAAAGTGGATACCAACTTCACAACATATGTATGCTAAATAAATTTCAGATGGATCAACTATGTAAATATAAAATGAAATGATAGAATTAGAAAATCAACAGAAGAATATTTTTATAATCTCATTATTTAGACAGCCTTTCTAAATATAACATGATGCCCACCAAAAAAAGGATCTACAAATGTGTTTTTTTTTTTTTTTTTTTTTTGAGGCGGAGTCTTGCTCTGTCACCCGGACTGGAGTGCAGTGGCCCGATCTCAGCTCACTGCAAGCTCCGCCTCCCGGGTTTACGCCATTCTCCCGCCTCAGCCTCCCGAGTAGCTGAGACTACAGGCGGCCGCCACCTCGGCCAGCTAGTTTTTGTATTTTTAGTAGGGACGGGGTTTCACTGTGTTAGCCAGGATGCTCTCGATCTCCTGACCTCGTGATCAGCCCGTCTCGGCATCCCAAAGTGCTGGGATTACAGGCTTGAGCCACCGCACCCGGCCTACAAATGTGTTTTTTTAAAAAAATTCCTGAATGAGAGAAAAAAGGACCACACAATCAAGACAACCAACTAGAAAAAATCTGTAACAACTATAAAAGATAAAAGGCCCCCATTATCTTTATACTTCACGATCTCAAAGCCGTGGAAAAGTTTTATGAGAATTTTTTCTTACAAAAAGATGATGGAATTCTGTGATCAGCAATTTTGGTAGTTTCTGAGCAAGAAAAAAGTGTCTGGGAAGCCATAGAGTGTCACAGTTGAGGGAACAAGCTTTAGAATTATACACACCTGTGTTTAAATTGTTGTTCTATCAAATATATCAGCTGAATGATCTAGACTATTACTTTTAATCTCACTCAACTTCAGCTTCCTTATCTATGAAGTGAGAATATTAAGATGTTTTTCATAGGTTTTTACTGTTGTTGTTTCTTTTTTTTTTTTAAGAGATAGGGTTGACACTGCCATCCTGGCTGGAGTGCAAACATAGCTCACTGCAGCGTAGAACTCCAGGGCTCAAGCCTTCTGTCTCAGCCTCCTGAGTAGCTGGGACAACAGGTGTGCACTACCATGCCTGGCCTTTCTTTTTTTAACATTTAAAAAAGTTTTCTATTAGAGATGGGGGGGAGGGTCTCACTATGTTGCCCAGGCTGGTCTTGAACCCTTAGACTCAAGTGATACTCTCACCTCAGCTTCCCACATCATAAGTTTGTTTAAGGATTAAATAAAGTGCATGTAACAGCTTAGCCAAGCACATGATATGTAGTAATCTGTAAATATTACCCATGTATTAAGAAAGTAATGTTTAAGCAGCTTCGAGTCTTAAAGAAACTACAGAATATGGTTAACAGATGCATCTATGTGTACATTGAACAACTGGATCCCACAATTCTTTGTATTCAAGAGGCACTTACAGTCCTGGGAATCTAAAGTGGTACTACTAGTTGGTCAATTCACTCAAAACCTCTCAATAGCCCACTGGATAAGAGCAGAATCATTATCAATTTACAGTTGAGAAAAATGGGAAGCCATTCTTTCTGCTGTTCAGGCCCCAAACCACAGTCAACTTTTACTTCTCTCTCTCACACACCCCATATCCAATGTATTATTATATACTGTTGACCACAAATATATGTTTAGATTCCAGCCACTTCTCATCATCCCTTGTGTGACTATGCACAACCCAACCCCTATCTCTCACCTGGATTACTGCTGTACACTGGACACTGACTGGCCTCCATTCCTCCACACATCCCCACAGTGTATTCTGCACTGCAGTCAGAGGGACCATGTTAAACTGTAATCATACCCTATCTCTTCTCTGCTCAAAACCCTACCATGACTTCCCACTTCACCTAGATTAAGACCCCAAGTGTTTACTATGGCCCCAAGATTTCCATAATAAGGGCCAAATTTCCTCCAGGACATTCCATGTACCACCTCTGTCATCTCTTGTCTTTCCCAAATGGCCTCCTTTCTGGTCCTCCAACGTTTCAGGCAAGCTCCTGCCATGGGCTTTTAGCAGAATCCTGGGCTACTCTTTCATCAGCACTTTCAGGGCTCACTCTTCAACTCTCTCAGGTCTTTACTCAAGAACCACTTTTTTTAGAGTACCCAGGGGTTAATGATGCTATCCTTCCTACTTTGGACAGGCCCAGGGCTGTCCCCTTGTTTTCCATTGAAAAAATAAAAAACATTATTTAAATCAACTTAATGGGCTATTCCCTGGCCATCCCCTCTAAAGCTTCACCCTCCCCTCCAACTACGCACCAACTTCATATCCCCATCTCCTGCTTTGTTTTTCGCTTCTTATCCCCACCTAACATTTTCCTTATTGATTTTACCTATTATCAGACTTCCTTCTAGAATGTAAGCTCTATGGGAGCATGCATTCTTAGTCTGTTTTATTTGTTACTGTTTCCCCTGCACCTAGCACAGCACATGGCACAAAGTAGGTGTTCAATTAATTTTCTTCAACGAATGAGTAGGTGAATTAACTCAGTCACTCTCTCTGAAATATTCAGTCATTTTGTTTCGTATATCCTGGTCTCCTTTGCAACCTTCTGTTTCTTGTTCTGTGGAAATCCCTGGCATGCCTTACAGACCACACAGAGACACTACCTCCATCTCCAGGAGAACTGAGAACTCGCACTGTCATGTAGATGCAACTGAAGATCAGAAATGGAAGGAATGCTCCATTCCATGCAAGGTCCACACAGAAATGAGAGCTATTGAGGTCCAAGATTGTAGAGCCCATGATCTACTGCTGACAAGGGCACAGCCCTGGGCTTGTCCGGGACATGTCAGCTGCTCAGAGCCAAGGAGAATGAAAGTACCACAGTTGGCCGGGCGCGGTGGCTCAAGCCTGTAATCCCAGCACTTTGGGAGGCCGAGACGGGCGGATCATGAGGTCAGGAGATCGAGACCATCCTGGCCAACACAGTGAAACCCCGTCTCTACTAAAAAATACAAAAAACTAGCCGGGCGAGGTGGTGGGCGCCTGTAGTCCCAGCTACTCTGGAGGCTGAGGCAGGAGAATGGCGTAAACCCGGGAGGTGGAGCTTGCAGTGAGCTGAGATCTGGCCACTGCACTCCAGTCCGGGAGACAGAGCAAGACTCCGTCTCAAAAAAAAAAAAAAAGCAAGTACCAGTTACAGAAATCAGCACCAACTTGGGGCACCACACAGGAAGAAAAGAGGTCAAAGAGAGTTTCTGCTCCCAATTTGTCACAAAACATACCCTCAAACCATGTGAACCGTGATTCTATGAAGTCAACGTCTGGAATCTGTCAGAGGCCTGCTGCAGAGTCAAGGTGCACACTCCCTTTGCTGTCCGGTGGCTTGTGGAAAGTTTCTTGATGACCCAAAGTCACAATGTCTTAGGTCACTCACAGCAAAAGGCAGAGGACAGTACCCCGGACACATAAAAGACTTGCTTGATACTAGCAATAGATTCCATCCCAACAATCACTGAATATGCCCATAGGCAAGCTACATCCTTACATTGACTCACCATGACCACCTGGGTTAGGTGCCAAGAAAGAGACAGTGGAGTGATGTCTGCGGCCTAGGCAGGGCATGGGTTCTGTGGAGGTTATACAGGGAGCCAGGTGATGTCTCACATGGGCAATATTCAGGTAAGTCTAGACACCTAGAGAGCCCAGTGGCTAAATAAAAGACCTATTTGCTTGGATTAACAGAAATGAGTAGTGAGATCCCATCAAGGCTGACAGAATGCTACATGGGCTAATACTTTTCTTATAATTCCTTTTGTTGAATTGTCAGTAAGGAAACAAGACAGCCAGAAGGGCCATTCCATGATGATTTACCATAGGACATCATAGTTAACCAAACTTAACTAGCCCAAAATCACAAACCATATGAGACCCGAGATGATTGATACCTACATTATATTTAATTTTAAAAAGCAAATCCACTTCAGGAATTGAAAGAAGTCTCAGGGAAGGAGAGAAAAGGTTAAAATGATGGCTTTCACTATATAGCAGGGTGGTTGGAAGAAAAGGCTTAAATCTGGGTTTCAACTGATGAATAGGTACCATTCTGTAAGTTCCTTAGCCTCTTTTAATTTCAGATATATCAATAACATTGGACCAATATCCGTATCTACCTCACAGAACTTACGAATGCTAAGCAATATATCCAAAGCATTTAGTATAGTGCCTAGCACATAGCACTGTGCAGAAGTATTATTAATAACATTTTGGTGACACGGGAGGCAAATATTCTGTCTGGGTCACAGACTATTAGGAAGAAGTGCCACCTTATGAATGGCAAGTAGTCTCACAGATGTCATGTAAAAATGATCTAGCCAAATCAATCTGTCACTTCTGGTTATCTTTTGGCTGAGCTCTGTTTGCTTACCTGTAACAGGATCAGATGAAGTGTGTCATGGTTCAATCTGTATCTAGGGAATCAGAGGTCTGCAGAGCAGATCCCAAACTGGGAATCGGGTCATGGACGCTGCTTCTGTGTGTGATCTACAATAGGTGGTCATTATCTCCCAGACAGCAATGGTGCACCTTGTAAATGCTGATTGAGACCGCAGTGCCCCCACCACAATATTAAAACAAGCAAACAAAAAATTTTGTGACCGTCAGGTATTTGAATTAGTAGAGGTTTACACTTGCATGTGATTTTCAATGCAGTGTCAGCAAAGACGTGCTCTAGTACAAAGGCGTCTCTATCCGGCGGCTCTTAGAGAAGGAGGCTGCTGTTGGAGTTCTTACTGTTAACTCTCATACCGGAAGCCGGGGCTGGGGTACTGGCCACAGTGCTGAAAAGCCTCCTCTGGTCCGGAAGGGAGCTGTCCATGGTCAAAACCCATCGTGGCTGGGAGATTTTAAGACTGTGGAACTGCTGGGGAGCATGTCTGTTATTTCCACACCGGCAGTAGTTGGAGAAAAAACACTGCCCATGGTGCTGAAAAGCCTGTTCTGGCCCTGGTGGGAGCTGTCCGTGGACACAACTCACTGTGGCTGGAAGATACTAAGAGTGTGGGGCTGCTGGGGAATGTTTGTTGTTGTTGTTGTTGCTGTTGATGTTGTTGCTGACACAGGGTCTCACTCTGTCACCCAACTGTGCAATCATGGCTTACTGTAGCCTCAACTTCTCAGGTTCAAGCGATCCTCCCACTTAAGCCTGCAGAGTAACTGGGACCACAGGCATGCATCATCATGCCCAGTTAATTTTTAAATTTTTTTTTTTGTAGAGATGAGGTTTTGTCCTGCTTTCCAGGCTGGTCTCGAACTTCTGGGCTCAAGCAATCCACCTGCCTCAGCCTCCCAAAGTGCTGGGATTACAGGTGTGCATCACCATGGCCGGCCATTAGGGAATGTCTTCTTCTTTTTCTTTGACATAGTCTCACTCTGTCACCCAGGCTGGAGTGCAATGGCGTGACCTCAGCTCACTGCCACCTCCACCTCCCAGAGTTCAAGTGATTCTCCTGCCTCAGCCTCCTGAGTAGCTGGGGTTACAGGGACCCACCACCATGTCCAGCTAATTTTTGTATTTTTAGTAAAGATGGGGTTTCACCATGTTGGTCAGGCTGGTCTTGAACTCCCGATCTCAGGTGATTCGCCTGCCTCGGCCTCCCAAAGTGCTGGGATTACAGGCGTGAGCCACTGCACCCATGAGCCACCCCGGCTGGGAATGTCTTACTGTTATTTTCACATCCGCAGTAGGTGGGAGTGGGGGAGAAATGCTGGTCATGGTGCAGAAACGTCTGCTCTGGCACTGATGGGAGCTGTCCATGGTCACAATCCACTGTGACTCAGCCCAGTTCTCAGTGTTCAAAACTTCCTGTAGCTGCAACTGCCTCTTTCACTTTGGAGTCCACTTAGCTCTTCGTTGCTTACTTGGTTAACTGACTGACCTGGGGACAGTTATGATTCAGAAGCTATCCACAGAAATAGGTTGTATTTCAAGATTAATTTGGATGTTAAGACCTGAACACGATGAGTCTATCTTTTCTGTGTCCTCAGGGTTGCCATAGGTCTTAATTTGAAGCAAAACAACAGCTCAAATCAATATAAAAGCATACTCTAGGGAATCTTCCAGCAAAGTGTGACCCAGGTTCAAGCAGGGTTCTCTGTGGACTTGAGTGGGCAATCAGTGGTTAACCTCTGGATCCAAACAAGACCAGAATCATGATTTCTAAATTTATTTAAAGGTAGAGTTGCAGAATTCCTGTCTTTGGTAATTTTCCTTCAATGTTTTTCTCCCATTCCCTCTCAATTTTCTTGCCCCATTCTGTGTAAAACAGCATTTTTCTTTTTACACCTGACCATGTATCTAAATTGGAATTGGCTCAAACACTGTTCTTCCCTGTTTTTGCTTCCAAATAAAGGAAATGGGTAAAGCCTACTATAAAAACAAAAGTAGAAAAATAAACCTGGATAATTCTATTCCCCACTTAGATCCTGTATCCACATTCTAGCTTCCTGTCTATAAACAGGTGGCCAACAACAGATGTCATGAGACAGCCATGTGATAGTACAGCAGGAAACAGACCGGGGTGTGAGTCCTGCCGCCAGGCCTCCACAGTCTAAATACCAAGGTCTGCACTATTCAGGGGATGGAAATCTATAAATAGCAGCATGATGATATCATCACAACCTTGCCTGTTGCTGTTCAGCCGTCAAATGTTTTTAAAGGAGGTTATAACAAATTAATAGATGGTGGTAAATTCTATAGCCCCATTAACCATAAACTAAGTCTCTCTCTCTCTCTCTCTCTTTCACACACACACACACACACACACACACACACACACACACACACACACCAGAGACCAACAGATTTTAGTGGCTGCTTATTAGAATGAAGACTCCATCTATCTGAAAGCCCATCCCTCTGACTGTGCCAGATCTCTGTATCTAACTGGTCCCTAATTCCCTCTCCGTGTGGAGGGGCAGATGTGCTTCTTTCATCAGCTCACTGGCACTGCTTCTAAACACGGCCTCTATTCCTTCAGATAGTGAGAAATTCAGGGCTCAACCTTGAATGAGCAGCAGCCTGCAAACCTTTCAGATAGATTCAGCTTGTTAAAGGGAACTCTAATCCCTCTTGTTCTTATCATGGAGGAAGACCTAGATTGGACATCAAGAGAAAGAACCTAGAGCAGATCCCCCTCTCACCACTGACCTTGAACAAATTCCCTGACCTCCTTCCTCCTGTTAGCCAAGCAGTGACTGTGCACCAAGTCAATTCTGCATCCAGAGAGAAAGTCTCCAAGAGACACATGATGCTGCAACTGAAGCAGGAGATGGGAAGAGGAGATGGTCCTTGAGGCACGTCCACAGCCCCTGGGACAACGCCACCAAATAGATGTCTCCATGATCTCACGAAGTTCCCGAATGATGCTAACCAACCCCCACACCGACCTGAGGTGGCAAACTACCTCAGAAGGTCATAGAATGTCACCTTTCCCAATGACTGGATCCTTCACATGTCTTTTAAAAATGGGTGTCTGGTCTGTAGCAAATAACACGGAGAAAGAGAAGTAGGAGGTGGGAAAGAGAGGCAAGATTATTTTTAAAAATGTATATATGTGTGTATCTACATTTATATAAATAGCAACCAGAATGGAACACGGAGGGCTCTTACTATTTTAAGGACAAGCTCCAGTAGTAAAGTAATCTTCTGAGTGACGCCACTTTTTGGCTGGTAGCTCTCGCGCCCAGGCGAGGCTGGGGTACTTTTTATTCAAGTCACATTGAATGCCTCTTACCAATCCATCCATCTTAATCAGCACCTACCACTTTCAGCAGCGGCCCTGCAGTCAGGAAGCCGAGGGGACGGGGGTGTGAGGGCAGTGGCGAGAGGTGACATCATAGAAGGAAGAAAGGAAAGAAGGGGGTGGGAAGAGCTGCTGAGGAGGGAGGAGGCGGGGACCCAGCTGTCCCACACCTCTGCATGCCTCCTTCATCTGGATGACGCTCTCAGCCAGGTGGCAGGCTGAACGCTGAGCCGGCCCAGGGCCTGTGTCTTCAGGGTGGACACGCTGCAGTGCTCAGCAGTTCCAGAAGCAGGTGCCCCTGCACCTGTGGCTACTGAGGCAGGATGCAGAAGAGGCGGTGCTAAGCAGGGAAGAGGCTGGGGGCTGTCCCTTGAATCTCCCCTCTGCTCTGCTCCTAGATCACCCTATGCTGGGAGCCCCTTTGTCTTCCAGCAACTTGCCCCCAGCCCACTTGACTTCTGACCCACTCATGCCACCCCTGCTCCTCCTCTGTGGTCCTTTGGAACGTTTCTGTCGTGTCTTCAGTTGCCCCCAAAAGTCCAGTTATTCAAAGAGGGGCTGGGGCTCCCTGCCTCACTCAGCCTTAGCTATATAGCCCTACACCTGCAGCCTCAGCCCACCCCATGGCAATCAGGGTGGGGCCTGGAGTGAATTCTGCAGCTGCAGACCTGAACTCCGCAAACCTCTGAGCCCACCAAACCTCGGTCTGCCCTATCATGAGGCCTAGCTCCTGTTTGGTGTTTCACTGACTTTCAGTAGCTGGGACCCATTAGAAACTGCAGTCCCTTTGTCTGGGCCCCTGAAGGTCCTGCCGCTCCCTGGACATGGTTCCCCAACCTCTAACTGAAGCTGAAGTCCTCCCTGCAAAGAACTCACCATGCAAGGTGGTTTCCCACTGTCATTCTGCCAGGGGGCTCCTAAGAACTAAACCCTGGAGAAATTGCTACCAATCTGAATCCAGCCTGGGCTTGTCGTTCACTCATTTTGAGCTGCTGCCCTGTCTTCAGAGGCAGCCTCAGCTATGCTAGGTCCCCCAGCCTGGCTCCAGGCCCCTCTCCTGGGGATGGCACTAAGCTGCGTCCTCTGGATGTGACACCCCCCATGCAGCACTGGAGGACTTGGGCTTGGGTCTGTGGAGTTCTAGCTTCTCAAAATGCACAGTGAGTGGCAGACCAGCAGCAAGATTCTTTGCCAGAGGAAGGGCAGAGGTGGACTCCGCAAGATGCCTGTCCTCATGCCTCCCCACAAGGTCACATCTGCTCTAAGAATCAAATCTGGGAACGAGAGTCCATGATCAGAGTTGGGAGTAACCTGCGTGTTATTTCCACACTCAGGTGCCTCCAAGCCTTAAGAAACTAATATGCATTGAATGTCTATTTTCCACTTATCTGTTTCTTACTCCGTTTAACGAGCAGAACAGCTATGGAAGAAAACAAACATACCCATTTTACCGACGAGGAAACTAACTCAGGACTTTAGCAACTTGTCTGAGTTTTGGAACTAATTAACAATAGAGCCAGAATGGAAATAAAAATCAAATTCCAAAGCTCATGAGGGCTCCCCCTAAATTTTAGCCCAGGAAAAGTACAGCAGTGGGTGGGACAGCAAAACACGTGGATGGGGGAAGAGAAGACAGGGATACACAGAAAACACACTTCCAGGGTCACAAGTCACATCTTAGCCAAGGCTATTCAAAGAGAGATGAGCTCAAGCCCTGTGTTACATTCGCCCATCTATGGTGGGGCCTCCTTGTACGAACAGCATTGTCTGAGAAGGCCCTGCAGCCAGCGAGACTCAGGCTAGGTCAACATTGCAAAAGGCCTCAATGATTCATGATGACACAGGATGTACAGACGAGAGCATTTTTGCCTTTATTATCAGTGTATGCTGGTAAGAGGCAGGAGACAGGAAAAATCCGCCTGTGAGCTGTTAAATTTGGGGCGTCAGCTGGACATGGTGGCTCACACCTATAATTCCAGTGCTTTGGGAGGCTAAAGCAGGTGGATCACTTGAACCCAAGAGTTCAGGACCAGCCTGGACAGCACGATGAAACCCTATATCTAATATATATATACACATATATATATATACACACACACACTATATTTACTATACATATATCTACTATAACCCTATATCTAATATATATACACATATACACACACACACGATATTTACTATAAATATATCTACTATAACCCTATATCTAATATATATATACACATATACACACACACACTATATTTACTATACATATATCTACTATAACCCTATATCTAATATATATATTAAAACCCTATATGTAGATATAAAACCCTACATCATATATACAATAGATGTATGATACATGATATATATGATATATATGTATATATATGATATATATATAATTTTTATATAGATATATATAAATTAGTCAGGCATGGTGGCACATGCCTGTGGTCCCAGCTACTTGGGAGACTGAGGTGGGAGAATTACTTGAGCCCGGGAAGTTGAGGCTGCAGTAAACTGTGATCATACCACTGCACTCCAGTCTGGGTGACAGAGTGAGACCCTATGTCAAAAAAAAATTGAGGGCGTTAATTTTCAAGGCTGAACTAGAAATCAGGAAATCTGTCTACCATGAAGACTGCACCAGGCCAGAGAGTGAAGTAAATGGAGGACAGGAGACTCTTCCAGGCCAGAGGCTATAAATGTGAGAAGGGAATCCTTCCCCTTTGGTGAACACCATCATGGTGCGATGAGGCCCGAGCACCTGCAGTTGAATCAAATGAATGGCTTGCAACTGAAACTGGCCCGTGACCTTGGGCAAGCCACCTCTTGTTGGCCCTCCATTTCCTTGTTATATGACACAAAGGGATTTAAATAGATCCTCTCTAAAACGCCTTTCACAACCAAGAATCTGGAATTCTATACTACAGATTCATATAGATATAAACGGAGAGAGGGCTTTTAAAGGTAGCAATGCTTAGAAAATGAAATGCTTTTCTTCAGTAATCATTATCTGTTACCAACTTCTCAGGTCAATAATCTTTCTCATAGAAATTGACTAAAATATTCCACTGTAACTCACTGTGGTTTTTTACATTCCACGAAGAGGTACTCCTAGGGGTGTGTGGAACAGCGGACCCCCTCAGCTGCATGTGAGCTAGTGTCAAAAGCTCTGACGAGCCCTCTCCTCCTTCATCAGTAATTTCTGCCGCTGCTGACAATATTTTGTTACTGCTCCTAGCTAATTTGAGGGAAAGCTTTGAGTTGCTTTTCTATATGCTCTGCTTTTTTTCTTACCTTCTTCGGATGCAGCAGAAGTTAAGTGAGAAGGACTAGAGCACATCTCTAAACTGCTAAGAGCAAGAAAGAAAATTTTCCCAATTACAGGTTTTCTTTACAATTTTCCTCTTTGAAGAACAAAACACTATGCACTCCCAACTCCATTCTCTCAGGTTTTTGTCTTCTGTATCTACAAATGGTGTAAACGGAAATGTGTGTGAGGGGCAGCGGTAAGGGATGGGTGTGTTGGGTGAAGACTGTTCTGGTCCCTAAGAAAAGGGTTGGCCTTAGGGAAAGAAGAGACTAATAAGAAAAGTCTGGGCTCGGCATGGTGGCTCATGCCTGTAATCCTAGCACTTTGAGGGGCCAAGGTGGGAGGATCACTTGAGGCTAAGAGTTTGAGACCTACCTAAACAATATAGTGAGACCCTGAATCCACAAAATAAAATACAAAGTTAGCCAGATGTAGGGGCACATGCCTACAGTCCCAGCAGCTCGGGAGGGTGACGCAGGAGGATGGCTTGAGCCCAGGAGTCTGAGGCTGCAGTGAGCTATGATGGCACCACTGGACTCCAGCCTGGGCAATAAAGAGAGACCCTGTGTTTATTTAAAAAATAAAATAAAATAAAAGTAAATGTCTGCTTTTAACTCTGCCCCTCTCCCCGATCAAACACACACACACGTACCCCACGACCTTTCTCGTCGTCTGCACTTTCTTTCCAGGAAGGGCATTCAGTGTCCTCATGTTTCTTTTCTCAAACTCCATCATCAGCACAACCTTCACAGCTTTTATATATGCTTTATTATCAATGACTCCATCCAGCAGAGACACATAGAGCATCAATGCCGGCCACCATGCTCAGCCCAACACCAC
The DNA here is from genome assembly GCF_002776525.5 of Piliocolobus tephrosceles. NCBI lineage: Eukaryota > Metazoa > Chordata > Mammalia > Primates > Cercopithecidae > Piliocolobus > Piliocolobus tephrosceles. The sequence goes on along the minus strand of NC_045440.1, from coordinate 1,103,649 downwards.
ATCTTATAAGTATCTGTTTCTTTCTGTGCACCAGATGCTGCTCCAAGAACTTGACCTGTTTTAACTCATTTAATCCTTAGAACAACCTCTCGAGGTGAGCACTGTTACTATTTCCATTGTACAGATTGGGGAGATGGGGTACACATGCTGTCCGAGGCTACATAGCCAACAAGTAGGGCAGCCAGGATGTAAACCCAGAGTACAAGGGTCGCGGTCTGAGCTCAGCCCCCTCAGAGCATTTCATAGACCCTGCCTTATTCTCGCTGGTGAGATGAGCATAGGAAAAAATGATTAAGATGCCATGTATAGAGTTTATCCTTACAAATGAGATGAGGGTTATGGAGAGGAGGCCACTCCAGGGGAGGGAATGGCCAGGGCACAGCCTAAAGTCATGAGCCTCTGCAGGAGGAGTGTGGAAATGCAATGAGGGTAAAGTGGGAGGTGCTGGCAAGTGAAACTACAAGGGGGTTTGGGTCCAGATAATGAAAAATGATGAAGACAAGGAAGGAGCAGGAGCTAAACAAAGCTGTCTCCCATCCCTCCCAGAGACTCCACGTTCACAAGTAGCACTGCCTGGAACTCTGGACTAGAATGTCAGGCACAATTGGGGCCAGAGGGGGAAGGCAAGGAAGCAGCTTGACCATAAATAGCACGCTGAGAGGCCCCTGCAGTCCAATCACAGGATGCTTCCCATAGCTGAAGGGGAATTTACAAAGATTCTAATCCCATCCTGTGTTTTACAGAAGAGAAGGCTGAAGCCACAGAGGACAGGCGACAGGTCTGAAGAGACACCTATGTGTGCAGCAGGACAACAGGGGGTTGGGGGTGACCAGCTCCCCCCAGAGAGGGTCCAGTGTCCACTTCTAAGATCACCCCTTCTCCCACTGACACAGCTAGCCCTGCACAAGGCATTCCCAAGCAAGCTCCCCAACAATATAAGGAGAAGAAAGAGGAGGAGTGGCTACACACACACACACACACACACACAAAGCCCTCTTAGTTGTCATTTTGAGCCTAATTGTTTTAACACCAGCTGTCACATCTGCAGAATTCTTCTCTGGTACTAGTGACCTGCAAGCCCTAGAATAACGAGTCCGTGTTTAAAAATAGCCCAAATTCCTAGAATTCACTTCTCCTTCTCACTCTCCCTTCTTCATCTTACTGGCAGGCCTGGTAAGAACTCCACTTCAAATTTATGAGTATAATGTCAAGAAAATTTGATTCAGATTTCTTAGGAGTGGTAGAGCAAAGCATGGACAAGAGCAGGAGCTGATGAGGCAGAGACCTAGGCTCTGTCTCTAGCAGAGCAGGCTGGAAACTTTGGCTGACAGCCTTGAGCCCCAGGTGATTGGCTCTCTCCAGGTCACCCAGCTAGGACACTCACTGCCTCACTTCCCCCAGCCAGCTCCATTTCCGCTAGGCTCTCTGCGAGGAAGCACCCCTACCCCTGCAACCTGACCACCCTCTTTTGGTGGTGGACTCACCAGCTCCCTACAACCGGTCCCAGACACCACGATTCTGTTGCTTCCACCTCCAAGCAGCATGGCAGCAGGGGAGAAGCCAATTATGCAGCCCGTTGTAACCAGGATGGAATCCTGAAGCAGCTGTCGACCAGCTGAGAATCAAACCCCCGAATCTCTGTGTAACCTGAGAATCAAACCCCCGAATCTCTCCAAGCCTCTGATTCCCATCTGGAAAACCTAGCTCCAGTGACTGTTCTGAGGGCAAACATAAAGGACCAAGTACCTTCGTCTCAATGCTTGGAAGAAAACAGAAACTCTTACATATCCGTTCCTTTTCTTCTCCCTCCTAGGTCTAGCTGCCTTACTCTTTCAAATCCATCAAGCATGCATTAATACCCGGACAGGGATTTCAGTCCTAAGGACCCACTATGTGTATGAAGGGCTCAATTGTGGTATTATTTACGCCCATTGAGAAAGTGGCAGCAAGCTGTATATCCAACATTAAGGAAATGACTGTTACGATTCACCTCTTGTATGAAAATAGTGCACGGGCATTCCAATTATATTCTATTGGCTAAGGAGATGCACATAATAAGGTGTTAAAAGAAAAATTCAGGATATAAATTGTATTTACAATATGTTCTCATTAATGTGAATGTAAATACTACAATAAAATGAGGCAAAATGTTGACAGATGGTTTCTGGATAGTGGACTTACTAGTGAGAGTTTTATTTTTATTTATACTTCTTTATTTTCAGAAGAAATTTTTTCAAGAAATAAATCACTGGTCACCAGATTCTAGTTTCAAAAAAGAAGGGTTTGGCCAATGCTGTGGTGAGGGGAGTCTCCTAGCCACCAAAATAAAAGTTCTAAAAAAGGATGTTCTGCAGATGTAACCAAACAAGGAGGTAGCATAAAGAGAATAAGGAAATGAACCTTACTCTCTGTCCTGTTCGACTGGTGCAGGTGACTCAGGACAGCATGAGATGCTCAGCTCCAGGCCATGATGCAAGTCAAGGCTGAGGGGGGAGAATTGCTTGAACTCAAGAGGCAGAGATTGCAGAGAGCCAAGATTGCACCACTGCACTCCAGCCTGGACAACAGAGCCAGACTCCATCTCAAAAAAAAAAAAAAAAAAAAAGGCACATATTACATGTTTTGGGGTCTCACGATTCTATACTAGAGCTCTCTCTGCTGGTTCATTGCCTCATGGTAGAGAAGGCTGTTTTTAATTGGATGTGAAGGACTGGAATGGAAGTAAGATGCATAGCCTGGAAAGGAAATTCCCAGATGAGATTCCATGAACCCTTTCTGGACACATGGTCCAGAAAGTGTATCCCTCCAGCCATCACCCAATGCCTACACCCCTTCCTTGGCTCAGCCTTTGCTTTTCTGTCAGCCAAGTGTCCTCTGCCCCCTACCTCTGCTTCAGAAGGTGGACACCACCCCCAGCTGAAACAAACCTCAAATATGAACTCTGGATTTAGGAAGGAAAATGCAGAACAATTGCTGGCCTCATAGGATGACTTCGCACGTGGGGAGTGAGAAACTGAATCCTAAAGTTGGCTGAACATGTGCTATGTGTTAGGTGCCATACACAAATATTCTCCTCCTGTTCAACCACAACTCAGTGAAGGAAGAACTCCCCTTCTGATGGAGAAACAGAGGCTCAGAAAGCTAAAATCTAACTTGTTTAGGGCCAGCTAGTGAAGAAATGGCCTTTTCATAATGCACTGCTCTGAAGCGCCCTCAAATAGAAGCTGAAGTAGACAGCGAGGAAGGGACCAGGGCTAGAATCTCAAATACTCAAACTATTACCTCTGCAAAGATAGGAGTTTATCCCAATTGAGCAGAAACTTGTCTAACATGTAAAGAAAAACTCCTCTCTACCCTGGAGCAGGTCCTTGGATCCCAATTCTGGGCCAGGCAGGCCTCCCCCTACCCTGCCCCTGGACTACCCAAGAGTCAGCAGGGCCCCCCATTCCCGGAGATGAGGGCTGCAGCCGTTGCTGCACTGCAGAAGCTCAGGCAGAGTTAGAACAGAGGGGAGAGAGAGCCATGTGTTAATGAGAAGCTGGCCGAAGTCCAGAAGGACTTCCTGCCCAGCTCCTTCTGAACCTACCAGCCTCGCAGTGGGCAGAGCAGCCCAGGCCAGCAGCTCACTGCCGGTCAGGGGCAAGTGGCATTGTGCTGTGGGTCTGGTCTCACCGTGGCCCGGAGAGACCTTGGAGAGCCCTGGTTCCTCTGCTCTTCAGCCTCCCCAGCTCCCCACCATACCCCTTGCTCCCTACAGCACTTCCTTCCAGCAGACCTTAGTTTTCTTTTTTCTTTTCTTTCTTTTTTTTTTTTTGAGACTGAGTCTCACTTTGTTGCCCAGGCTAGAGTGCAGTGGCTTGATTTTGGTTCACTGCAAGCTCCACCTTCTGGGTTCACGCCATTCTCCTGCCTCAGCCTCCCAAGTAGCTGGGACTACAGGCGCCGCCACCATGCCCCGCTAACTTTTTTGTATCTTTAATAGAGACGAGGTTTCACTGTGTTAGCCAGGATGGTCTCAATCTCCTGACCTCGTGATCCGCCCGCCTCTGCCTCCCAAAGTGCTGGGCAGACCTCAGTTTTCTAACCAGGCCAATGGGATTATAAAGATAAGTCTTCTCTTCTGCTTTAGGAACTGCCTTAAGAAGACAAATCCATGTCATTACCACATGAGTTAAAAAGAAAAAAAAGTAACCTCCTTTGAGGTTCCTGCCAAGAACGTGCAAACGCTTCCGCCTCTGTGCACTTTGTCAAAGGTATCACCCCGCTGGGAATGCCTCACCCTCCCCAATCCTGAGAGGCCAGCACCATTCCTCCACAAAGCCACTCCCCTCTGAATTCCAAAAGCATCCCATGGCATTCTTTCCTTGTATTGTAAAGATTGTGTCCATCTTTAATTGGATGTGAAGGGCTGGAATGGAAGTAAGATACATAGCCTGGAAAGGCTGAACCATGATCTTTGCCAGCACTCAACCAGCAGTTCTGTTGGCCTGGAGGAGGCCCGTGGGCAGCAGTACACAGTGTTTGCAGCTCTCTTCACCTCCAGGACAAGGCAGGAGAAAGAGACTGGAGAATCTAAGCCAACCGATACACTGAGCAAGGAGGAAGGGGGAAGGTGTGGTGCATACCCAGAGCCCTGCGGCTGGACGGGGCTTTGCCATCTGGTCACCCTCCCAGCCAGCACAGGAAGGCCTTTGGTAACATGCCTGACGAGAGACACAGACGTGACAGGTAATCATTCTCACCACCCCAACCATGGGATGGCCCAGGCGCAGGGGATGGTGCGAGATCCATGGCCCCAAGCATTGTCTTCTTCCACCCAGCCCCACCACCATCATAGCCAAGGCGTAGGCTCAGTGCTAAGCATGGTACTGTGGAAAGGAGATAAAAGGGAAATGAAACAGTCTCCCTCCTCAGGTGCTGGTGCCCATTCCAGCTGGGATATAAAACTCACCGGTCAAAATAATCTGGGTATGGTTACAGAGCAAGGTACTTCTGAACGAAAACCATGGTGTTGAATCAGAGGTTGGATAGGAGGCCCTTGTTGGGGCACCAAAGCCCAGAAAACGGGGGTGACTGGCTAAGGGGACCACTGAAAAAAAAACTCCAGTCTAACGATTCCAAGTCAGGGACGCTCCCTGCCTCAGCTCACAAAATTCACAACTTGGGAGGACTCAGAAGGAAGGTTCAGCCAACCAGGTTAATTCAGGAAGCATCAACCCACCACCTGCCAAAGCAGGTGAGCCTTGAAATAATAGAGTACATACTCTATGTCAGACACCAAGGAAGCACAGATGAAGCTGCACCCCACCTGGCATTGTAGTGATAAGGTTCTAACAGATGAACAAGTACAACATCGTTGTCAACACCATCATCACCACCACCTCATCATCACCACCCTCACCACCACCACCCTCACCACCACCACCATCATCATTATCATCACAGCCACTCTCACCACCATCACTACCATCATCATCATTACATCACTAACAATATCATCATCATCATTACCATTATCATAATTATCATCATCACCATCACCACAATCATAGTCACTATCATCACCATCAATCACCACCATCACCATCTTCACCAGTGTCATCCCTGTCATAGCTACCAGACGGATACTAATACTATTATACCTAATCTGTGTAAGTACTGGGGAATACGTTGTCTTTAATCCTCAAATAATCCTTTTAAAGTAGGAATTATTATCTTCATTTTACAAATGCAAACTGCGGCTCAGAGAAGCCATGCAGTCTGCTCAAAGTCCTACTGTAAGAACTGGGATCCTGGAGCAGGTCTTTTGGACTACAAACTCTGCCCTCTTTCTGTCATTCCAAGCTGCCTCCATCAAGAAATAATGATGCTAACACATAATAAATGCTCTAACAGGTATATGTATGGAGGACAGAGAAGGGTGTGGTTAATTCTGCCTGTGATGTGAGCAAAAGGTTCACAAGGGAGAAAATAGTCCAGGTGAACCCTCCAGAGGGCTTTCAGGTTCTCCTGGTGGGAAGAGGGATGGCCATATACTTCAAGGAGAGGAAACAGCAGGTTGCAAAAGCAGGGAGTGGGGAAGGAAGGGACGGTGGCTGGGGAGTAGCGGGTCCTGGGGCATCACAAGAGTGAGTGAGCAGAGCAGTGACAGCAGGATCAGAACGTGAGGACCTTGTCCACTGAGCCCTGAGCTGCAGAGATGAAGTCTGGGAATTATGAGGAGCCCTGGGAGTCTTCGGCTGGGACAGTGAAATGCTCAAGTCTATGTTGAAAAGTTCCTGCGGGGCCGGGCGTGGTGGCTCACGGCTGAAATCCCAGCACTTTGGGAGGCTGAGGTGGGTGGATCATGAGGTCAGGAGTTCGAGACCAGTCTGACCAACATGGTGAAACATCGTCTCTACTAAAAATAGAAAAATTAACCGGGTGTGTTGGTGCACACCTGCAGTCCCAGCTACTGAAGAGGCTGAGGCAGAAGAATCACTTGCACCCAGGAGGCGGAGGTTGCAGTAAACCGAGATCATGATGCCACTATACTTCAGCCTGGGCAACAGAGCAAGAGTCCATCTCAAAAAAAAAAAAAAACCTCCTGTGGGACAAAGATATATTGACCAGGTGGTTTATTATCCTGTGGTTTACAAAAAGTGGCAACTGCCTACCAGGCCAGCAAATAGGGAGCTGGCTAAACAAAACTTGCTGCTCATCCACCATGGAACCCTCTGCAGTTATTAAAAATGATGATATCTATGAGCCAGCAATTCCTCTTCTGAGGATGTATCCCAAAGAATTAAAAGTGGGGCTCGAACAGATCATTGTATACCCATGTTCACAACAACATTATTCACAATAGCCAAAAGGTGGAGACAACCCAAGTGTCCAGCAAACAATGAATGGATAAACATGTGGTCTACACACATGAGGAAACATTATTCAGCCTTAAAAAGGAAAGAAATTCTGGCCCACGCTACAACATGGATGAACCTTGCAGGCATTATGCTAAATGAAATAAGTCAATCACATAAAGACAGAAATTGCATGATTCTACTTAAATGAGGTACCGAGAGTAGTCAAATTCATAGGAACAGAAAGTAGAACAGAATGTGGTACAGTCCTCCTGCAACCTTATTCATGGGAGATATGTTCCAACACCCCAGTGGATGCCTGAAACCGCAGATGGTACAGAACTCTATATATACTAAGACTTTTTCTTACACAGTCACGTTGTGTAGGGCAGGTAGTGTGTCCAGTATAGATACGTGGAGCAAAGGGATGATTCACATCCGAAGCAGAATGACGCAAGATTTCATCCTGCTGCTCAACATGGCACACGATTCAAAACTCATGTATTGTTTATTTTGGGAATTTCCCATTTAATATTTTTGGAATATGGTTGACCTTGGGTAACTAAAACCATATAAGGTGAAATCTTGGATAAGGAGTGACTACAGTAGATATATATATATATATACATATCTCCAATGGAAGGGCTGGGGGGAAGGGGGATGGGGAGTAGTTATTTAATGGGCACAGAGTTTCCATTTGGGAAGATGAAAATGTTCTGGAGATGGACAGTGGTAATGGTTGTACAACAACATGGAGGTACTCAATGCCACTTAACTGTACACTTAAAAATTGTTAAAATGGCAAGTTTTCTGTTATTTATATTTTCCCACAATGAAACATGATGATACAAGTGTCTATTAACATGGAAATATGGTACGATGTGTTCATGAAGGAAAAATACAATACATTATATTGTAATCCTATTTTACACATGAATTTGCTAGCAAAAATATTATATGACAGGAATCAAATTTAAACAGTGGCTATTTCTGAATTCTGAGATTATATTTTATTTTCCTCTTTTTCATATCTACAGTTTTCAAGGTTTATATGATAGACATATATAACAAAAATATTTTCTTTTTTTCTTTTTTCTTTTGAGAGGGAGTCTCGCTCTGTTGCCCAGGCTAGAGCACAGTGGCACATTTTCGGCTCACTGCACAGTCTGCCTCCTGGGTGCAAGCAATTCTTGTGCCTCAGCCTCCTGAGTAGCTGGGATTACAGGTGCCCACCACCACGCCTGGATAATTCTTGTACTTTTAGTAGAGATGGGGTTTCACCATGTTGGCCGGGCTGGTCTTGAATTTCCAACCTCAAGTGATCCGCCCACCTTGGCCTCCCAAAGTGCTGGGATTACAGGTGTGAGCCACCATGCCTGACTAACAATATTTTCAATTAAAGAGGAGAGAAAGAAAAATAAGAGATTAATTGGTGATTGATTCAAGATTGAAGAGTAGGGTGAGAAATAGGCTGGAGAGAGAACAAATGGAAGCAGAAGAGCCAGTTAGTGGCCTCTGAGTGGGACACTGATTCCTTCATTCAGCGTCTACTGTGGACAATGTGGCACTGAGAGGAGGCCTTCTGCCTGGGTATCATTAGGGTGGAGGGAACAGTGTGCTGCCCCTATGGTCACAATTGTCATTGTCCATCCCTTACTGTGTGTTGCATGTCTGAGACATGCCAGTCATTGGAGACACCAATGACCAACATATTTTTTCTGACCTGTGAGAATGTATATTCTATTGGTGGGAGACAGAAAAGTAAACCACCAGGTGGAATGGAGTAAGGCATCTGTGGATGAACAGGGTTGGGGGTATACGCAGAGTGAAGACAATGTCCCTGCATTGCTGGTGTCTGCAGACATGCAGGCTGAGCCCAGGGCAGTGAGGCTCAGTGTTCCAAGCAGAGGGAACAGCAAATGCAAAGGCTCAGAGGACCCAGAGAGCTTAGTGGGGCATTACAACCAGAATTTGTAGGATTTCTGTCCTTGGAGACCTTACAGACCAAGCCAGATGGCTCTCTCTAGCTGGATATGGAGTTCCCTGTGGCTGCCACTGCAGGTTACCCTCCCAGCTGTCAGCTGCCTCCTCTCTCTTGGTTTATAGAAGCCCATCTCTATTCTAACTGCAACACATAGAGTGTAGACTCTTTCCCTAGCGTCAGGGCATGAATACGATTGGTTTAACTCAAGCAGTTCACCCTGTTTCCCTTTACTAATGATTAGCATAGGAACAGACATAAGACCAAATTCTGGGTAATGGACCCTAAGAGGAACCCTACTAAGGTGGCTTCTGATCAGGATTTAATTCCTGAATAAGAGGAAAGAGCGGCTACAAAAAAAGGCTTGTTTTATCTGTCTTCTTGCCTCCAGCCTGGGATGCTGTTCTGATGCTTGGAGCTGTGGCAGCCAATTTATGACCATGAGGGATAGGCCAGGAGAGTCACAGAGACAGGGGTTCAACATCCAAACACTTTGGAACGTCTAGACCATTCTTGGCATTGTCCGTCTCCAGTGTCTTGTCACGTATGATAGTTAAATGCCTTTGTTTTCGAGCCTCTCTTCAGTATTCAGTTCCGTGCAGCCAAGTGCATCTTAAGCAACATCCTTGCCTCAAGACTAGGGGCTAATGTGCAAACTTCTGTTGCTCAGCAGCAAAGCCTGGGTCTCAAGGATCATCTGACACCTAAAAGCCAAAATCACACCTACAGCAGCAGACCTCTGCTGTGGCCTCTCACATGGACGAAGAAACACAGCCAGTAATGTCGTTTCCATTCATCTCTCCTCATCATCGCCATCAACACTGATGAGTCGACCGCAGCACAGATTATGCCTGACCCACAGAGGAAGACAGACTGGCGGAGTCAGCTCTTCCCTCTCAAAACAAAGCACACTCGGTGGAAGAGGCAGGAAACAAACAAGCAAACAAAAAGCAAAAGGAAATCTACCCAGATCTTACCTACTCCTGGTTGCTGTAAGGGTTGGGGGCAGGGAGAACAAAGGCAGCAGGACAAGGTGCCTGCAGTCTGTCTCTGGTGTCCCCTGGCTTCCTGCAGCTCCCCTTCTCCTCTCTGGGCTTGTACCTTTTCCTAGCGGTAGGAGAGGTAAAATTCAGGAGTGTACAACCAGCAGGCAGGGAGCTTGAGCCCTTGGAAGCAGATGGTGGGGGCGGAGTGGGGGGAGGGCAAAGCAGAGCAAAGCAGCGTGGGGTGAGCCCTGGATGTGTGGGTGCTCCCTGGGAGAGAAGACAGGGAAGCAGGCACTTGCTTTTCTCTGACTGTAGCATTCAGGCATTCACACAGGAGCAGGGCGGTGAAGGACCTCACCTGTACACCTGGGGAAGGTTGCCAGGTTTACTCTTTCCTTTTACTCTCACGATGCCCTGTCCTGCTCAAATACCCTCGGTGGCTTCTGCTATCTACAGAATGAAGCCCATTCTCTCTAGCTTGTCTTCCACAATCCATCCCACTCCAACAGCCTCACTGGCCACTTGGCTCCAACATGATGCAAAAAGGCCCAAGGGTGGCCTGAGCACCTGGACACTGAGGCAAGGAGGTAGTCCAAGAAAAGTGCACAAACTACAGCCAGGCCTTCTTTCCTTCTTTGTTCTCCTCTTCGTCAGGCTGGACACATCCCCTACAGGGGGCTTCCCAGGCTTTTTTTTTTTTTTTTTTTTTTTTTTTGAGACAGGGTCTGGCTTTGTCACCCAGCCTCGAATGCAGTGGCACAATCTTTGCTCACTGCAACCTCCAACTCCTGGGCTTAAGCCATCCTCCCACTTCAAGCTCCTAAGTAGCTGGGACCACAGGTGCATGCCACCATGCCTGGCTACTTTTTTCTTTTCTTGGTAGAGATGACCCCATTACCCAGGTTGGGCTCAAACTCTGGGTTCAAATGATCCACCTGCCTTGCCCTCCCAAAGTGCTGGGATTACAGGTGTGAACCACCACCCCAGCCTCCCCAGGCTTTCCAAAGAGTTCACCAGTGGACACATTTCTGGGCTGAGTGCTTAGAGGAGCCCCGATGGAGCCAGGGCCAAGCGCTCATATCACTGAAAGCCATTGGTCACAGGCCCCCTGGCCCAGGGAGCATGAGGCCCTGCAACCACTGTAGCTTGCTCGGGCTCTAGCAGCCTGGGTCCCATCACTCTCTACCAAGGCTGAGGGAAATATCTTGACATGCACAAAGGTCTTCCAACTCAGAAACAGCAAGGACCCGAAGGATCCATTCCTTTTAGATTGTTGTCTAAAGTGGCATATAGCGGTGTTGTTACCACAGACAAAAAGCCAGGCCCCAAATTACACCTCTCCTGGGCAGTCAGCAGCTGTGTGTGTGTGCCGAGTATGTGCACTGTTCTGGAGCTTCTTGATCTTTAGCTAATCATTCCATAGTCAATCAATCAATCAATCAAGTTCTATGTGTGTAAGTGGTGTATGTCTCTTTCACCCTCTCATTGAAAAGGTAGAGGGTTTGGCCGGGCATGGTGACTAACACCTGTAATCCCAGCAATTTGGGAGGCCAAGGTGAGCAGACTGCTTGAGCCCAGGAGTTCAAGACCAGCCTGGGTAACATGGAGAGACCCTGTCTCTACAAAAAGTGCAAAAATTAGTCAGACACTGTGGTGTGTACCTGTAGTCCCACCTACTTGGGAGGCTGAAGTGGGAGGATCACCTGCGCCTGGGGAAGTTGAGGCTGCAGAGAGCTGAGACCATACCATTATACTCCAGCCTGGGTGACAGAGTGAGATCCTGTCTCAAAAAAAGGTACAGCACAAACAAAAAATAGTTATAGGTTTGATGGAGATAGCATGAGCTTAGGACTAAGACAAATCTGGGTTCAAAACTGGTCCCAGATCTTCTATAAAATGTCTAACTAGCACTCAAAAATATCAAGGTTATCAAAAACAAGAAAAGTCTGAGAAACTACCAGAGTCTAGAGGAGTCTGTGGAGACATGATGGCTAAATGTAATGTGGCATCCTGGAAGCTGTTCTGGCACAGAAGAAAGGACATCAGGGAAAACTAAGGAAATCTGAATAAAGCACGGACTTTAATTAACACTAATGTATCAATATTACTTCATTAATCATTGACCAATGTTCTCCACTGTGAGGTGTTAAGAGTGCAAATGGTATGGAATATAGGGGAACTCTTTGTAAGACCTTTGTAACAATTATATAAATCTAAAACTGTTCTAAATTAAATCTTTATTAAAAATATAATAATTGTATTAGCCTGTTCTCACATTGCTATAAAGAACTACCTGAGACTGGGTAATTTATAAAGAAGAGAGGTTTAATTGGCTCATGGTTCTGCAGGCTGAGGAGCCCTCAGGGAACTTACAATCATGGTGGAAGGTGAAAGGTGAAAGGAAGCAGTCATTTCTCATATGGCCATAACAGCAGGAAGAGAGAGAAGCAGGAGGTGCTACATACTTTCAAACAACCAGATCTCATGAGAACTCACTTGCTATCGCAAGACTGGCAGGGGGGAAGTCCACCCCCCAAGATCCAATAACCTTGCACCAGGCCCCTCTTCCAACATTGAGAATTACAATTTGACATGAGATTTGGGCAGGAACACAAATCCAAACCACGCCAATCATAATAGTAATAGTAAAAACTGGTCCCAGGCACTTATTAGTGGTATGACTTTGGGCAAAAGACTTCCCTTCTCTAAGCCTCAGTTTCTTGTTTATAAAATGAGACAACAGTATCTGCCTCATGGGGTGGTATGACTACTGAAAAATGCAACACATGCAAAAATGCCCTAGCACAATGCCTAGCACACAACTGACACTCATTAGACATTTGTTTTTAAAATCCCAACCAAGAAATGTATCTTTGATTTATTATAACAAATAACAACCAGTCAATATTCAAAATTTCTTAATTTTCCCCAAAATGATTTTTATAACTTTAAAAAAATTTTCCCCCAACTCCAAGATTCATGCTTTCTATTTCATTGTCAGGCTTCTTTATTGTCTTTTTTTCTAAAACAATGCCCCCTCCCACCTTTTTATTTTTTCCTGTCATGACATTGACACAAAGTTAAACCAGGTAGTCACGAGAAGCAAAGAACAGAGCTCCCCACCACAGCCGTGGTACAAGTGGGGCTGAAGACTGGCTTGAATAAAGTGTCCCCTCTTCACTCATGTGACCCCTGGTTATGTCAGCGATGCCCAGGGCCAGGACTGCCTTCCCTATGCCAGGCGTTTTGCTGAGCACACCGTACACATCGCCTCCACATCTCTCAGCAACCCAATCAGTCAGGAATATTATTATCCCTGTTTCACAGATGAGAAAACTGAGGCTTGGGCCAGCTCATAACTTGCCTGAAGTCCTACAGCAGTCATCAGCAGAGCTGGGATCTGAACTTGACTCTAAACTCATGCTCCTTTCCCTACACCACAGTCCCTGCTTCATGGAGTCCCCTCCTACAGGAATGGACTAGCACAGAAACAAGCATTTCAACAACACAGTGACATCAGTGCCATCACACAGCATGCAGGAGAGGCACAGGAACCACCAGAAAGGAGGCCCTTCTTGGGGTGGCCAGCCGGGCTTCCTGGGGGAGGTGGTATCCTGCTCTGCAGTCACTCAGTGGATAGGCTGTCACCAGAAGGGCACAGGTGCACAGCGGATGAGGCTGGAAAGGAGGTGAGCACCAGGCTGAGGAGGGTCCTGAACATTTTCATTCGTTCTTTTATTTGTTAATTCATTCATTCAACAAATATTTACAGTTTCTTCTAAGTGCCAGGTCTATCCCAGACACTAAGAAAACAGCAGAGAAGAAACAGGACAAAAACCTCTGGCTATGTGGAACTTAATGTAACACAAAAGAGACAGTAAACAAATAGGTAAGTAATGGAGATGGCAATAAGTGTTGCAGAGAAAGATAGAGCAGAGAAAGGGACAGAGAATGCCTGGGGACAGAGGGCTGCGACGTGGGAAGGCCTCAAAAGATGTTTGAGTAAAGAGTGGAGGAGGAAGGGAACTGGTTGTGGGAGTGACAGGAGAAGAATATTCCAGGCAGAGGACAGGGAGCTAAGAGCTGGGGCTTGCTCCTGGGTCCACTGCAGGGCAGCACATGACGCTGGGGGGTAGCACGAGGGAGGGGGGCCAGTGACGTGCAGCAGCTCAGGTGTGCACCTGCTGGAAGCCACAAGCTTGGAGATGGTGCAGGAGGTGGCAGGGAACGAATGAGCCAAAATGCTTCCACAGGTGGGGTGTCCACGTGTCTGTGACAGGAGCTCTGAGCTATTCTCATCCCCACTAAGGACTCTGAAGAGGAGAATTTAGGACACAGCAGGCAGGGCCTTGCAGTCCCTATCAAAGCAGATGGAAGAGTCCACCTACCTCAACTGTGCCCAGGGCTGGCACTGCAGAAGCTACCACTGACCTGTCATTCAGGCCACGGGACCCCACCCCACTCCCCAGCCGTGACACCAGTATGGGGACACAAGTGACAGCAATGAACCCCCAAGCCCCTTTGGGACCTTAGCTGCTGGGGAACTGCCATGCAGATAAATTTCACCTGGCAAGTTACTCAACCTTTCTGGTTCTCCATTTCTTATTTGTAAAATGGGGATGATGATAGCACCTATCTCTAAGAAAGACTGCATGAGTTAATATATGTAAAGTGTTCATAACACCATTTGCATGTCGCAGGAGTTCAATAACTGTTAGTGTTTATCATTATGAGTGTAGTTGTTACTGCTGCTATTATCATCACTATCGCCATCGACAGCAGTCCCTAGCTACATCCTTAGTCTACCCAGACATTTCCAGTACCATGGGGGAGGAAAAAGAGCTGGGAAATGGAAACTATAGAAAAAGTGCCCCCTACACCTCCCCCTAGCTTTCAGGCTCCCTCCACTGCCCTCTCCTTTTCCTCCAATCTGCATCCCCTCCTTTTTGAGGGTTAATCTTGTTTTAATCTTTTCTTTGAATTCATCCTGGCCCCGATGTAACACATCCATAAGTACATTAACAGCTCATTAACTGCCACAAACTAACACATTTTATCTCATGTCAGGCCATGTCTAATCAACGGCCACAATAAATGCAACTCCATTCTCACAAGCGTCTGCACTTTCAGGACACCTTTCGTCCAACGCCTTGCTGACATCCCGGGCACCCCCCAAAAAAAGGTGGTATCTTGCCAAGTTGTAGTATCTTGGCAGGTACGAGCCATGAGAGCCCTAACAGGATATTTGTCTGTAGACATGCCTTATCCCTCCCTTCCCAGGGAGGGGAAGTGAATTTCCCAAGGTCACATAGCAGGTTGGATGCCAAGCTCAAATGAGAACAGGAGTTTCCAAGCGAACATGTGTTAAACCCTTAACACCATGAGGCATTTAATCCTCAGAGAGACCCTAAGAGCAGATACCATCTATACCTTCATTTTACAGATAAGGGCACCACGGCTTGGAGAGACTAAAGGACTTGCCCATGGTCTCTAAGATGAGGCTGAGGGGGCTGACCTTAGCCACCATGGGGTTTTCTAGAGCTTTCTCCATCTAGGAGAGGAGAGGAGAGACAGATGGAAGGTTTCCTTTAGCCCATCACAAAGTGAGATCTAGGAACACGAACCCTGATGGTCACAGAGGTGAAGCTTCAGGAAGCCGACTCTCGTGTTTATCTGAGATGCGTGTTGTGTTTCCCCAGCTGCCTCTAGGGGCTCTGTCTGGGTCAGCCTGGCAGAGGCAGGTTCCAGATGGCAAAGGACTTAACTGTCTTTGTACCAGCAATTTGTTCCACAAATTCATTAAGAGAGACACATAATACGCCCCCCTCTTTAAAAAGTGCAGTGCCTAGATCTGGCCCTCCATCTGTGTTGCTGGTGGGAACGTCCCCATCCATTAATTGAGCGCTCCTAGAATTAGCAGGGATGGGAGGGCCTCCCCCAACTGGTATAGAAACCAGCACCTTCACGTTTATACCAATTCCCCACCCATGCTTTGCAGAATGGATTAAACGAAAGTCAAAACCTACTTCAGCAGGGTTCCTTACACGGAACGAATTTGCTATCTGAAGTCCTGGGGCCTCTTGAGTCATCCTGACCATGGCCCTCCCTTCCAGCCCACCTGTACCCAAGCCACTCATGGGAGGGTCCCTGTGAAGCCACCAACATCCAGGCCCGCAGGACAGGCCCAAATCCATTCCCAGTCACTGCGTAAAAAGTCAGCTTTGTCCAAACGTGCCTTTACTCACAGACAGGCCTAACGGGCCAGAAGGGATTTGTTAGGCTCTCCAGATCCATCATAATCTGTGTTTAAAGTTCCCCAAATGCCCATTTAGACAATCCACATTTTCTAATAGCCAGTAAATACTCCAATACCTACCGGGTCAGCATTTTAAAAGGTCCTTAAATAGCTCATTTGCATAATCCATATTTTCAGAGCACCTAAGCATTCGTCCTCCCTACGTAATCTCAATCTTTATTATGTGTGAGGAAGAAAAGGCTCCAGAGTATAGCGGCCCTTCACGCCCCTTCTGGGAAAACTGTTTTAAAAATGACATTTTCAAAAGCAGGCACAGAACCAGCCACAAAACGAAAGTATCTAAAGGAGAACTGTTAACCTGTGCAGGCCTGTGAATGATCTTTCTGTAAAGGCAGGAAAACCCCCTGCAGGCTCCCCAAGGACACTAATTACACAACAGGCCCTGCAAACGCTTCCAGTAAGGTTGGAGCCTCCCCTCTCCCATAGGTTCCCTCCTGCAGGCCAGGAGGTGCAGGCAGGTTCCCCCAACAGCTTTTCCACAGCACCTTCCCAGGTTAAGTCTCAGCTCAAAGTCTTCCCCGGGGGAAAGGAAAGGCAATTAGCTAACATAATGTAGGTCCCAAGATTGAGGACCACTCAAGGCAGATATGGGGCAAAGCCTTTGCCTCGTGGGTAACAGCGTGGATCCTCTGGTAGTCATAAGTAAAGACCCAGAAGACAGTGAGAAAAAGCCCTTTTGGGATTTCCGGGACTCCAAACCTCAGCATCCCACAACATACCCATGTAACAAACCTGTATGCGTACCCCCTGAATCCAAAATTATTAAAAACATGAATCCAAGACAAGACGGACCCACACTGCTGCCCCTCCACTGTCTCAGAGAGGAAAGCTATGTCTTCATCAGAAGGTTATCCAAATTCCAAACCATCTTCAGCCACATGCAAAACGCAGATGGTCCTTGCCAACGCGATGCCGAGCCGAAGAAGTAGACGTGAGAGGGCAGGGACTGACGATTCTGTTCCCTCAGATTTCCAGAACAGACAAAACTCATCGAACAGACAAAACGACCAGGGAAGTCGGGGCCTGGGTTGGGAGGAGGCGCTTGGGAGCGCCTCTGATCGCGTGATCTGGGTGCCCTGCACCTGGCCGTGTTCACTCGGGAAATGCTGTGAGCTGCATTTTTTTTTTTTTAAGTAACCCAAATTCTTTTAGTTCCAATTTCAACTTCCTCAGCGTTGCTCTGAAATCCTCTCATACTGCACTTTTATTTTTACTCTTCTGAGCATATCCGGGATGCCCAACTCTCTGGAAAGAGGGATTAATTTTTTTTTCGGTCCAGATTTTTGAGATTATTTAGGAAAAGTTTAGGGGAAGGAGAATATTTATAGCAACAAGGACGTGTCTAAACGCACAGGAGGCTTGTTTGCCCGGAACTCCCACATCTGCTAGAAACCACCCCCCACCATCTCGGGGAGGGACCCTAAAGAGAGTTAGGGGAAGAGGGAGGAGGGGGGACGCTGGCAGAGAAAGCCGGCCAGGTCTGGCCAAGGGGATGAGTGTCTGAAGCCAGGGGGCTCTGGGCTTCTCCGGCCTCAGGCAAGCGGAGGGCCGGGCTATGGTCGGGACCCAGCGCCCCCCAGGCGCTCCAAAGACTGGCTGAGCTCAGAACCAGAAGGAACCAGGGAGCAGAGAAAGCCGGGGGCGGGCTCGGGGTAAGAGAGGAAGGGAGTGAGATGAAGGTGAGAAGTGGGAGGGGAAGGAGGGAAACGGAGAGGAATTGAGGGTGGGCTCCGCGTATCTAGAGCAGGCGGAGGACGCTGCTGCTCGCCAGGGAAGTGCAGTGCCCGAGGCGCCCCAACGGTGGGCGGCGGTGCCAGCTCAGACCCACGCCTGTCTCCAAGCCCCGAGTCCTGCGGACGGGGCTGCAGGGCGGGGTCCATGACGGTGGGCAGCGGGGCTCAGAAGATCCGGCGATCCGGCTCGGTTTGGTCCGCAGAGCCCCGCTAACGCCCCGCACCGTCTGCACTCCCACCCTCTTCCACTGCGCACCCCCAAGCCCCATGCTCGCCCGTCCTTCCCCCTCGGTGCTCCGCCATGTGGCCCACTCGCACCCCGCCGTGGGGGTGCAGCTCCCCTGGCACAGCCCGACGGTGGGAGAGGGCGGCCAGCTGGACCAAAAGCCCCGTCCCCGGGCGGGACCTTCCTCCCCGCACCCCGACACGGCGGTTTGCCGGGGGCCTCTGCGTCCCTCTGCCCCGCGCCCTGGATGGGGAGGGTCTGGGCTCTGCGCCGCGAGGCAGCGCGACGGCTGTGGGCGACGTGGCGTGCGGCGCTGAGGACCCTGGGGGAGTGTGCGCTGGGACGCCGGGGGCTCGGGGTCTTCGCGCCACCGGACGCAGGGGGAGTGGCGCAGGTCTGGGGGCGGGGTCTCTCGAGGCGCCGACGACAAGCCGGATCCTGAGCCCTCCGCTCCGAAACCCGGAGCGCCTTCGCCCACGCCTTCCCTTCCACGGTCCCTACCCTACTGTCAACCGGAAGTCCCCGTCCATGCCCCGACAGCGCCGCCCTCCGGCCGGCTGCAGCGCCTGCCCTCCGCAGGGGCGTTCCAAGGCCCCGCCTCCTCGTCACCGCCGCGGATTACGTCACCCCAGGCCCCCGGCCCCGCCCCCGCCTCTGCCTCCGCTGCCAGCCTTGGGGAGCGTCCTGGCTTGCGCTTGCTCCCCAACTCCTCCTTGCCCGGCTCTGAGCCGGCGCGTCCTTGCTCTCCCGCCACTCTTCTCTCTCGGGCCAGCCGAGCCCAAACGGCCTCTCCTCTTCTGCTGTTTTTCCAGTTTCTTCCTCACTTTCACCTCCTTGGAGACCCTCCACCACCCAGATCTTCAGCAAGCAAGTCACCTTTCCTTTGGATAGACAGACAGGATAGAGATAGATTGGAGAGATTAGATAGAGATTAAACTGATAGATTAGATAGATAAGATGATAGATGTAGATGATAGAGATTTGCATACATATGGATAGATCATAGATAGATGGATGATAGATTGATATGATATGGATGATAGATGGTTGGATAAAGACGATAGTTATAGATGATAAAAAGGCATAGATGATAGATATATAGAGATGACAGAGATAGATAGAGATGATATATAACATTGTAACACGTATAGATAGGCCACAGATAGGTAGGCAGTAGGTAGATAGGAGGTAGATGGATGGATATGCATATAGATATAGGTATATGTCCTGAAGGGACAACCCGGACCCCAGGCTGGCCAGGACAGTACCCAGGCTTTGGCAACCTCCTCAATAGACATGAAGCTCCAGGTTTTCAGCTGCTTACACCGGGCAAACTGTAAAGTGCTTTAAACCCCTGGAACTAACCACAGTGGCAACTTAGCCTGGGAAATCAAGTGCTGGCTGCAGGCAGTTTGAGCACAGCTCCAGGGCTGCAGGTTTGCCTACAAGTAACACCAGACATTTGTTCATTCTTTCAACCATCTGCGGAGCCTGTTGCAGCTGCCTGTGGCTGGGTCCTGGAACTCAGAGACCCTGCGCCTGCTTGAGAGGGGCTGACATTATGGTGGGCATCAGAGACACCCACACAGAGCCTCACCTGATCCATGTGGCAGTGCCCAGGGAGAGGGCAGGGAGGGGTGCTGGGAAACACAAGAGGGGCAGGCATTTGACCTGGGTCTTGAAGACGGGCTGAGGTTCCCAGGAGAAGAAAAACCACATCAATCAGAGGCACCAGTAGGCACCCATGGGAATACAGAGTCTCGTTCCTCCTGGGCCAGGAAGCAGTTTGGTGGGGCTGGATCCCAGCATCCTGAGATGACAGTGGGTGCTGGGGTGGAGCTTGTGCTCAGAGAGGAGGAAAGCTGTCTGAGGCCAGGTTGAGAGGGGCTCTGAGAGTCCGTCTATGTCTCCTGTTCCCATCTCCTCTGTAATACCTGTCCCGAGGCACCTGAAATGACAAAGCGTTCCCCCCCGCCCCGTAGTCCTCTGGGCCAGGATTTCAAACCTATACACATGTGACAATCCCAGAGTCAGACAGCCCTCTTTCAGGAGCAGCTCTGGATGTCAAAGGGTAACGCTGCTGTCAGCAGCCCCTCCCTCTGTCTGACCTGAATCCCCCCACCCACCCAGGGACAGCCTCCCCCTCAGGGTGACTCAGCCTCTGGCTCCCAACTCCCTCCCTGCCACCAGCTAAGACTGTAACTGGTTACCATAGCGACCTCAAGGAGCCCGGTTCATAGCCCTCCTTCCTGATGAGACCTGGATGTCTAAATTGCTCCTGAGATGAACGCTGTGCACAGTTCCTCACCTGCAGAGATATTTGACAGGCAGCATCCGAGCGCCTTCCTCCCCTGTACAAACTCAGGAAGGGAGTGATGGCAAGAGAGGGAGGCCGGATGACAGATACCTCCACCACTGGGCCTCCAGGCTAGCACTTCCTCCATAATATGGGGGTCCCCAGGGAGAGGGAGACAAAGGACATGAAGGCAAGAGTTGAAAACTACCAAACAAGTTTGGTGTCCCCAGGAGAAACTACAGGTAATACCAAGATATTTTCCATTTTTCCATTTTTCCAGGCCATCTTTGAGAATGCACTTGGGAGGGATGGAGGCTTATTTGTGAAGTGTTGTCTTTCTCAGCAAAGTTTTACACACACACATGAACACACAGAACACCAAAAGATTCTTCCTGAAACATGGTCCATTGAGTTCCTGCCCCAAACTATCGATAGCTCCCCACTGCCAAAAAGGGAGACCCAAACTCCTTTCCCTGGCCTCAGCCTCCTTTCTACCTAGCAACCTGCCTTACTGCCCATAAGAACTCCTGTCCCATTCTACATGCCACACCCTCAGCAGACCACTTCCTGCTTCCCAAAGACGCTCTGTCTCTACTGCCACCATGCTCGTCTGGAGCTGACCCTCTGCCTGGGCCACGCTAGCTCCATGTTCACTTCCTCAAGCTCAGTCCCAGTCCACAGGACCCTCACCCACTCCCACCCCCCAGTTAAAATTTCACTCCTTCCTGGTGGCACTTTTGGAGTCCTGTTAGAGAACAGAGTCTACCACGCATCACTGAGACCTAAGTGTCTCTGTCATCTCCATGGCCTGGGCCCCTAAAAGGCCAACATGTTTCATTCACTTTCCTGTCCCTGCATCCCTGAGAGGGTCTAGCATGGAGCCAAAAGCCAACGTGAATTGCCTGACACTGACCCACCTTCCCTCTCCTCTCTGACTAAGATGATGGGCAGACACTTCACATTCACCCAGGGAAGCCTCCATCCGCTGGTAAAGAACAAGAACAGGGGAGCTGAACCCTTCGCCTCTGGACTTCGGGACCACCCATTATAACTGTTCTTCCTCTGTCCCAGCTCTTCAGAGCTGTGACTGGCTGGAGGGAGGTAGGCTGCTGGGCTGCATCCTCTGGGGATGAAGACAGGGCAGCCTAGCCATAGGCACAGGAGGCAGGACTCAGGAACAGGCTGCTAGAATGTGCAGGTGACATTCCAGCTGTACCCAGGCCCAGGTCCAGGCCCCAGTTTCCACCCAGAGGTGGTGTGAGTAGTGTGGCAGCTGGCTCTGGCCACCAAGACATGGTGAGCTGAGGCTGCAGGGTCGTAACCCTGGCAGGCCCCAGCTACACCTGCAGACACAGCCCTCTGAGGCAGAGGCTAACACAGTTAATTGGTTCCAACCTTCAGCTAAAAGTAGGAGCATTGATCAGGCACCCGTGAGGCCCAGAAGCTGTGGCCTCTGAGGATGCTGTACTTCCATGTAAGCTCAAACCCAGAAAAGAGAAATCCGATCAGAGGTTGTGGTGCTCACTTCCCAGCCGGGCCAGAGTGCGGCAGAGAGGAGGCAGGCTGTAAATAGTGGAGGAACTGCCACTGATAATCCACTGGGAGGAGAGATAGGGCCCTCTTCCCCCAGGCAGGAATGGCAGGCCTCTCCAAGGAACAGCGGGGCCTGTCAGAGCAGAGGACAGGAAATTGTGGCCTCATCCCCCCCCCACCCAACGCCGAGTCCCCTTTCCCTGTCTGCGAAGGGCTTGCTTCTGCCCTGAGTCCGGGGAGCATGGGGACTTACAGGGCAGGCACAGGATGAGGGGACTTCAAAGAAAGGTGTTGGGAGTTGAGTTCAGGCTCTTGGTGGAGCCAGCGCTTGGCCAGAGTTCATATGATTTCAATGTAGGAAGCCGACACCGACCGTGCACCCCGACACGGAAACACAAGTTCACTCTCCTGTCACTCAGCCATCCCTCCAGAAACGCATCCATCCATCCATCCATCCATCCATCCATCCATCCATCCATCC
>NC_045440.1:984512-1076258 GCF_002776525.5 Piliocolobus tephrosceles | reverse complement strand
AAAAAAAAAAAAAAAAAAAAGATACATCAAGCCGTGGTCTCCTCAGATCTTAAACCATCTCCACACAACAGCTGCCCTAGGAAGGAGTCGTGGGTTTCTCTCAGAGTCTCAGACCAGAAACTCTGTGTCCTAAGACACTGCAGCCTCTTATAGGAAGGCACTGCAGGTCTCACGGTGAGAGGAAGAGTTATACAGAACCCCGTCTTCCCTCTTCCTACAATCATGTGGGTAAAAAGCTTAGATTTTTCTTGCACTTGGAGTAGAACAAAGGGTACAGCTAAAATGATGGGCTGCTGAGAGTTTCTAGCTGCTGCTGGATTCCATTAAGTTCCATCGGATTAAGGATGAGCTTAGTGTATAATGTATAAACCCATGGGCAGAGACACTGCCTTATTTAAGTAATGGTTTACATTCATAACACAAATATAAATGGATAGTCATTTCTTTCTTCAGGGCCCAGCACAATTCATTAGTAGCTTCTAGCCTTTTGTCCCTTTCAAGCAGAAAACAGACCCAGCTCAGAGAGCAGTGGCTGGGTCTGCTCAGGACCCAGGAGCCAAAGCATACAGGATCCCAAAAGCTCCAGAGTCCCTAGAGACTGTTGTCAAGCACAGCAGAGATAGTGACTCTATGTATTCTTGGTGCTTCTTTTCATCCATTCAGAGACTCAAATTCAGAGTCACTTTCCTGCTTCATTCAACTATGCTAAGACTGACAGCCTCCTGAGATACTAACGTGATAAGACAGTCCCTGCCCTCAAGGAACTTTAGGGTAAGCCTATCTCCCTAACCTTGGCTTCTTGAACTTGACCTTGTTCCATATAAACCTCTTTCCTCCTGCCTACCTTTCTCTCACCACCATTGCTGGCTGGTACCAACTGCTCACTTCTGTATTTCTAGTTGCATTTCCTTAGCCTCTGTCTCCAGCTGAGCACTGGACTGCACACTGCAGAAAACAAAGGGGAAGAAACAAAGGCACTGGCCTGAAGGAGTTCATGGCCCACTGGGGAGCTTTTTCAGAAGTGTAACCAAAGAAGCCCCTGTCCTGGAGAGCTTTCAGTCCACAGACAGTGCATCCTAGATAGAAAGGGGCCCTCTCTTAAAGAGATCCAACCCTTCTCATTCATGTAACTATGGCACAAAACAGTAGACGCCAGTAGCACAAACAGTTCAGAGAAAGATGCTGCAGAGTGGTGTTGCCTTAGCATCTCTGGGAAAGGTGCACGGGCTGTAACCAAGCCCCATTGTTCCACCTGGGTGACCATGGCCATTGCTAGGGGAGAGCAAATTTACATGTGGACACAGGTATTTATGCTCTGCCAGCAGTGACCTAAAACTCTCTTGCTGTTCAGACATGTCCAAGCAGTCCCTCTGGGTCCAAGGCAGAGGGCCCACTCTAAGTGGGAGACCACATAATGACCTTATACAAACACCAGAAATCAGGTCTTAGACACATGAATGGGACAAAGCTAAGTGTCAACATCCCAAACTCAGTCACCAGTCAATGGACGAAGCAGGCGGCAGGAGCAGAGGAGAATGCACGTGCTTCCACCGGTGTCATCTTTTTCCATCCTTACGATCCACAGAAGGGTGACATTATTCTCCTTTTACAGTTGCAAACACTGAGCCTCAGAGAGCTTATCTTGCCCAAGGCCCTGCAATGAGTAAGTGGTAGAACGAAGACACAAGCTTTTTATTTTTAAAGCTGGGTCTTTTCAGCTAAACCATTCAGACTACAAAAGTAGAGAGATCATTTTCACGTTTTTATTTGTTATAAATATTTCATTGATCAATATTTAGTTCCTCAGGCACCTGTGTAAGGTCCTCCATGTCCCAGGGCAGGAGGCTGGGGCTCTAACGCAAGGCCGTGATCCACAGACCCACAGGAAAGGTGGTCCCCTCCCTCCCTTCCCAGACGCAGCAGGGCTGGTGCTGCCGTGTCAGTGCTCCAGGGTACCCGCCGAGGCAATTTCAGCTCCAATTTGCTCAAACTCCAGACCAAAGGCTCAGTCTCAGCCTCTGATGTGCCGAACAAAACCAGAGACAGGAACTCGTCTCAATCACTGAGGCAGCTGGCGGTGAGAAAATGCGCAGGTGGAGAGCTGGGGAGGGCCCTCCCTCCGTGTCCCCATTTCCTAGACTGCGCTGGCCCCTGCGTTCCCTGTGTTTTCTGCACCTGGGGCTGCCCCCAGAGCAGGCACTAGAACCCTCTGCAGATCCCAGACCCTGCTCTGCCCTGGAAGCAGTGAGGCACCTCACAGGTCCCCGAAGTCATCTGAGGCTGGTGGCCTGGTGACCAGTTTGGCAAACACTGCAAGGGTTGCAGGGTGCTGGGCTGGGGCAGGTGAATGCATGGGTGGGCAGCATTCCTGTGAATGAGGTTGCCCTTTTTTTTTTTTTTTAAGAGACAAGGTCTCTGTCACCAGGTTGGAGTGCAGTGGCATGATCACAGCAAGAAATCCTCCGACCTCAGTCTCCTGAATAGCTGGAACTCTAGGCAGCACCACCACACACGATTAATTTTATTTTTTGTAGAGATGGGGTCTGGCTGCATTGCCCAGCCTGGTCTCAAACTCCCGGGCTCAAGCAATCCTCCTTTCTCATCTTCCCAAAGTGCTGGCATTACAGGTGTGAGCCACTGTGCCACCTGGGACTGCTTTCTAAAGAGATTTTCTATCTTAGAATCCATGGTGGCCACTTGAGGAGGGGCTGGGAGAGGTGGCATAAAGGTCTGGCCTGTCCCCCTTTATTTAGGGTTGAGGAACCCCACAGCAAGGGGCTGCTAACTCTGCCTTCAGCATGGCCGGGCAGATTCTTTCCACTGGCTCCATGAAGGCCTCCTGCGGATCATTTCTCCCCTGCCGCGGAGCCACCTGCAGTGCTGACTGTCCCCTCCTGAACTCTGTGCCTGCCTTCATTACCAGGGTACAAGGTCCTTCTCCAGCTAGGTGGATTCGTTCCCAAAGACTCTGGAATAAGGAACATTTGCAGACAGCAAACTTAAAACCCTATGAGAACAGGGTGGGGGAATTGTGACTGCAGATGAGCTTAGGAAAGTCCTTAGATGTATTTCTTCACATGCATCACAGCAACACGCAGCCCGATACCAAAGACATGGCACACATCCCAAAGTCTTCATGAAAGGTAATCAACAATCAATTCCCAATTTCCATTCTTTGCTCCAGAGAGGTGGTTCAGGAATTCCCTCACCCTCAAGTTTAAATGAGATATTAAGGAACTATTTTTGCCTGTTGCAGACAACATACCTGTTAGGAGGTAGGGGTGTGTGTGTGTGTGTGTGTGTGTGTGTGTGATTCTCCATCCAAATGTTTACTCCCTTTCTCATTTCATGACTTTGGGTTGTTGACTCCCGTCCCTTCCCAACCTCTGCCCTACCCAGTTGGGTGACCTGGGCCAAACTCCCCAACCTCCACGTCTGTCTCCTTGTTAGTGAAATGGGGCTATGACAGAACCCACGCTGTAGGGATGCTCTAGATTTAAATTTAAAAATCCAGGTAAAAAACCTGGTCAATTGTCTAGCACCTAATAAGCATTCAGTCAGTGGTAGCCATTACTTTCTTACTGATAAACTCAAATATCGCAACCTACCAAGTGTCTGACTGTCCTCAGGGCTTGGCCGCTCCAGGACTTCATCTGTCCCATGCTGGCACCGTCAGAACTACACCCATGAGGCCGAATCACCCTGACTATTTTGAGGCATCCTCGCTCCCACATTCCAACCATCTGTTGAAGGTATCGCCTCTATTGGTTCCCAGGGAGGCCCAAGAGGGCCAAGTCACAGATGGAATGGGGAAGAGAATCTAGAACTGATCCCTCTTAAAGACAGTGCAGACTAACAGACGGCTGCAAAACCTGGGTGTTGAGGCCCTGGGTACTTCTAGAAGTGGACTGTCCATCCCTCCTCCTCCCAAGTTACACACACATTCCAAGTTGAGGCAGCACCTGTGACTGGCCTGGCTGCATGCTCACCGTCAGGTGGTGAAGACCTGCTCTGTACAGTGGCTGCCTCAGGCCCTGTGGCTCCCAGTAACCAAAGTCCACAGGACGGGTGATGCAGTCAGGTCGCTCCAGGAAGTGAGCAGTGATAGGAACAAGGGGTCCCCCCATCTTTCTACTAGGCCTTGGAGCCGACTGGAGTGTGTTACACAGGGGTGAGCAGGACTTATTTCATCACAGGTTCAAATGCCTGTGACAGATTTCCAGACACTTCTGTTCCTGCCTCTTCTCCCAAACACACAACCATCTGCAGGAATCCTGTACTCACCTCCGCCAGATTCATGTCTACTCGAATAAAAACTTCAATTCAGTGGTTACCTTTGATGTCCCTGTGCCTTTCAACACATTTTTACATAATCTGACTTTAGAGCCTTTTCTTTATAACAGGCTTCCTTTCTAAGAGGGGCCGATGCCTTTGGTTAATGGAGTCTATTAAAAAAATACCTATTGAATACCTGCTAGGGCCTGCTGAAAGCCAGACACTTGGGGTGCAGGGAGGGGTTGGCAATGGGATAGAGGAAGCTGGAGACACATCCTTTCCCTCCAAGAAGCTTAGAGTGGGGGCGGCCTGGGGGAGATGGAAATTCACACAACTAATGCCAGCCTTGGTAAGTACACGGAAAGAAGTGAACACAAATTACTTCAGGAACAAAAGCCTAATTCCTGTGTTTGCATGGGCCTCTGATTTCAGGTTTGCGAATTCATGAGTTAGGATTTATTAATATACATCATGGTGCATGAAATAAAGCTCTTGATCTAATAATACTAATACACGCCAGATAGAGTGTGAGCTGGATGAGTAATTAGTGAAGCTCTAGGGTGTGACATTAGCCCCGCTTGTGGAGGGAGGCATAGCGCTGCCTATGTTTATATGCAGCCATGCACCCAGTATGGCAGCCACCAGGCACATGTGGTTACCGAGCACTTGAAATGTGGCCGGTCCAAACTGAAATTTGCTGTTAAATACACATGAGATATCAAAGACCAGATATCAAAGAATCAGTACAAGAGATTCAAACAGTTCATGAATACATTTTATACTGATTACATGTTGAAACAATAATATCTTATACTGTCATGCACCAATTAACAATGGGGATACATTCTGAGAAATGTGTCAGTAGGTGATTTCATCATTCTGTGAGCATCACAGAGTGAGTTACACATGCCTAGATGGTGTCGCCTACTACACACCTACCACACACCTCGACAGTCTAGCCTACTACCCACCTAGATGGTCTAGCCTACTACCCACTTAGATGGTCTAGCCTACTACACACTTAGATGGTCTAGCCTACTACACACTCAGATGGTCTAGCCTACTACACACTTAGATGGTGTTGCCTACTACACACCTACCACACATCTTGACGGTCTAGCCTACTACACACTTAGATGGTCTAGCCTACTACACACTTAGATGGTGTCGCCTACTACACACCTACCACACATCTTGACGGTCTAGCCTACTACACACGTAGATGGTCTAGCCTACTACACATCTAAATGGTCTGGCCTACTACACATGTAGATGGCATTGCCTACTCCACACCTAGGCTATACGGCAGAGCATGCTGCTCCTAGCCTACAAACCTGCACAGTACATTACTGTACTGAATACAGTAGGCAGTTGTAACACAGTGGTATTTGTGAATCTAAACATATTTAAACATAGAAAAGGTATAATGAAAATACAGTATCATCTTATGAGACCATCCTCATCTATGCAGTCCACCATTGACTGAAATGTTGTTATGTGGCATGTGACTATGCATATTTGATTAAATAAAATATGTTATAGACTTAAAATTAATTTCATCTACTTCTTACTTTTTTTTGTTTTATTGTAGCTACTGAAAAATTTAAAACCCCAAATGTGATTCACATTTATGGTCCACCTTATATTCCTGTTGACCAATGAAGATCTAGAGCATTCATATTCATTTCATCATTTCATTCTCACCACCATGCTACAAAGTAGGTATTCACCCCATTTTACAGTCAAGCTAATTGAGGCTCAGAGAGGTAGTAAATTACTCCAAATCACATCACATTAGGCTTCAGCAACTCACTTGAGCTGATGATTATCTTGGGCCAGTGGCTCAAAGCCTTGTAGCAAGATGAAGGCCAAGACAACCACGTCTACTGGCGGTGTGGCCTGGGGGCAGTTATTTGCTCCATTGCTTGCAATACGGTGGGGTAAGAACAGAAGGAGAGTAGGTACTCTGTGTTCAACAAGTGAGGACAGTCATCACTGTGTCATACATCTTAAAAATATTCCCTCCACTTGGCGCCTCCTACCCACAAGACCCACAGTTACAGCCTTTCAGGCTGGGCTAGAAGCCCCTCTCCTCCCCCATTATCAACATCCCATGCCGCCAGAGTGGTACATTTGTTACAATTGATGAATCTACATTGACACATCGTCATCA
The DNA here is from genome assembly GCF_002776525.5 of Piliocolobus tephrosceles. Lineage (NCBI taxonomy): Eukaryota > Metazoa > Chordata > Mammalia > Primates > Cercopithecidae > Piliocolobus > Piliocolobus tephrosceles. The sequence continues at coordinate 1,069,810 of NC_045440.1, read as the reverse complement.
CCCAGAGTCCCTAGGTTACATTAGGGTTCATACTTGGTGTTGAACATTCTGTGAATTTTGGCAAATGTATAATGACCTCTACCCACCATTACCTTATTATCATACAGAGCAGTATCACCGCCCTAAAAATCCTCTGTGCTTGGCTTGTTCATCCCTGCCTCCCCCCAGCCCCGGCAACCACTGAGCTTTTTAATCTCTCCATAGTTTTGCCTTTCCAGAATGTCGTCTAGTTGGAATCATACATGAAGCAGCCTTTTCGGGGTGGTGTCCTTCACTTAAGAATAGGTTCCTCCGTGTTTTTTCATAGCTTGGTAGCTCATTTCTTTTTTACCACTGAGTGACATCCCACTGTTTGCATGGATCGCAGTTTATCCATTCACCTGCTGACGGACATCTTGCTTGTTTCCAAGTTTCAGTAATTATGAATAAAGCTGCTATATGCACCTGTATGCAGGTTTTTGTGGACACAATTTTCAACTCCTTTGGGTAAATGCCAAGGAACACGATGCTGGATTGTATGATAAGAGTATGCTTAGTTTTGTACAAAACCACCAATAGCCGTACCATTTTGAGTTCCCACCAGCAATGAGTGAGAGGCATGCGACTTTGATGAGCTCATTGCCGTGTTATTCTTGTTAGTAGGAGCTCCACCTTTCTGGCCAGACCCCAGCCATCCAATCTCACTGGGACTCCTACAGGTAGCATTTGGCACTTGGTGGATGTACTTTTGCTCCTTACTAATAATTACAGCTCATAGCAAGCACTTCATATGAGCTGGGAACTGGGCAGAGGTCTTTCCATATCTTGTCCCATTGACCCTCACAGCAACCCTATGGGCCAGGCAGTATGACAGTCCACCTTTACATACAGGACAACTGGGTCTCAGACGTGCTCAGTGGCTTGTCCAAGGTCACACTGCTGGCAGGTGGCAGGGTGGGATTTGAACTCTCTGCAAGTGACCCCCCGACTAGGCTGCTCCCTGGTACCTGTCTCTCCATCTTACTTAGCTGTGAGCTCTTTAAGGGCCAGGACAATACCTCATTTTCCTGGAAGTCACCCCTACCCTGTGCCTGGTGCCTCACCTGTTAGGACACCAGTGATGCTGGCTGAGTCCTCAATGCCCCTCCCAGTCCTGAGTTGTAGGCTCTGCTCTTTCATGTGAGCTGTCCCCAAGAACCCTGCCGTGTCTCTATCATCCCTCCCAGGCCCCTTCACCCTCATAGCCCCAGTTTTCCTTCTGGGCTGTTGACCCCCAAATCCCACACCCAACCTGGTCTTCTGCAAAGACCTCTATTTCCCTTTGTCTCTGAATGCTGTCATCAGTTGTCCCTTTAGGAGACCCTTACAGACCCCTCATATTCACTGATATGGACTGACTGTGTTTCCCCAGATCCATATGTTAAATCTCCAACCCTCAGTGTGATGATATTAGGAAATGGGGTGTTTGGGGGTGATTAGGTTTAGATGAAATCATGAGGATGTAGCACCCATGATGGGATTCGTGTCCTTATAAACAGAACTGCACTAACCAAGGAAGGACATGTGAGCATACTACCAGGAAGAGGCTGTGCCCTCACGTCCTCACCAAAAACTTAGCCATGGTTGGCACACTGGTCCCAAACTTCAGCCTCCAGAACCAAGAGGAATCAGTGTCTGCTGTGTGAGTCACCAGTCTCTGGCTTTCTTCACAGCAGCCCAGTTGACTGACATTTGCCATGACATAAGAGGACCTCATTGTCCCTCCTTGCCAGTCCCCCCATTTCCTCACCTCAACGCCATTTCTACTTGCCCTTTTGCCAGTCCCCTGAAACCCAGGACTCTCTAACTCTTCTCTTTTACTCTAATTTTCAATTCTCAATTTCCCCTTCAAAACCTCTCTTGGGTTAGTTCCTTTCCATCCCTGCTCCACGATCCTGGCTCAAGCCATTTTCTGTCCATAACAGAAGAACTCTAATAGTCCATATGGTGTCCACACCTCCAATCTCCCTTCATCCAATCATCTTACACACAAATCTGCAACAGCAATACCACCTAAACCATGTAGACCACTCCACAACCTGCTATGGCTCCCTACTGCTGCTTGGATAAAGTGTACTCTGTTCTAATATTCCCAGTCTGCAGGAGTCTCATCCCTAGCTGCAGCTGTCCCAGCTTACTCTGCACAGATCCCTGCTTTGGCTCAGTGCCCCCCTCCCTGTTGCCTGCCCGAGTTGGGCTCATTTCCACCTCCAAGTGGCTCTACATACAGTTCCCTAGCCTGGACTGCCTTCATCCCCCTTCCCTTTCCATCTAGGTGACAACAGGCCTTCCAGAATGGTCCCAAGGCCAGCCACAGAATCTGTGGGTCATTCTAAACTGCTCAGATGGAGAATGTACATGCTGCCATTGTTTCTCTGCAGATGCCATCAAACAACAGGGCTCTCTTGGTAGCTGGTGTATCTTGCTCACCAACAGGATGCCCTCCAGTGAGGAGGTGCCCAGCGATCCTCAGACTGCATACCCTTGATCCTTGATCAATGTCAAAGTAAAAAGTAAGCCTAGTGACAACCCCCAGGAGAACAGCCTCCCTCTTGAGAAATCTAGCATGTGCCCGAGTGCCAACCCACCAGCAACGACCCCTGCAAGGGTCCCTTACAACCTCAAATCTCACAAGTGAGTGGGACATTCCTGGGGGTGGCGTGAGGGGAAGGACTCAGTTAATGCCCTGTAGACAGCAGCAGGTTCCCCTAGGACAGCATCCCCCTCACGGGCGGTAGTTCCTCACCTCTGCCAGCCAGCCAGCCAGCCTCTCCTAGGAGTAGAGGGTGGGGATGGTATGAAGTGAAACCTCCATACTCCAACGCCCTCATCTGAAAGCCCCAGAACGAGGAGGTCAGCCAGGAAAATGCCCTCTGAAGCTCCTCATTGACCACCTATGTCACTACCATTCAATACATGTGGTATGTGTTACAAGTGTCCTGTGAAGTAGGTACTCTTGTGGTCATTTTAAATATTAGAAAACTGAGTCTCTGGGAAGTGGCACAGCTAGTAAAAGGCAGAGTTGGTAAAGTGCACACCTACTGGCTCTCTCCTGGCTCACAGCAAGCCCGTTCCCTCTAACTGCTCCCTTCATTCACAGGGGTGAACCATGGTAGTCTTGTTTGAGATGACCCTGCTCACTGGCTGCTACTGATTGAACCAGAGGTGGGCTCCTGATCCAAGCTGGGCCAATGAGAATTTGGTATTGAGAGAGAAAATGCTGAGATAGAGAAAGAGCGAGCGAGAGAGAGAGAGTGCAGGCAAGAACGCAAGAGCATGAGGGATCTTCAGACTTCCATCTCCTGATCCCCAGTGACCCGATGGCTCAGCTGCACCTTTGCCTTGGGTCTCCTGAGATCCCTCCTTGGGGCTTATGTAGCTCAGTGGGTTCTCTTCATCTAGAAGGAAAGTAAGCAATAAGGTCTGAGGCAGGCCTGAGCACGGTACTGGAGCTACAAAGACAAGTGTAGCCCATAGGGGTTCCTGGCTGCAGGAAGTTGGGGCCCACAGCAGAAAGAACCACTCCAAGAGACAGGCCATGAGAATAGAACAGTAAGACTGGAGAATCAGGGACACTCAGCAGGGATCTGCCAGCATCCCAGGACTGTGCTGCTGAGAAGGGGTTGTACTCTGAGCTGGGCCAGGGAAGGAATGGAGAGCACATGGATTTCATGCAGATTTCAAATGAGGCCTGATTGCAGCATTTTGGAAGAAGACATTTGCTAGAAAGCACAAGTGTCACCACCTCCTCCAAATCCCTCCTAACTCCAGCTAAAATAAACGTCACAGTGAAACTAGGACTTCATTCACATGGCCCTGCCCGTATCTTCATTCCTATATTGGAATGGAAAGTACTGATGCAGAATCCATGTCTGGTTTATTTTTGCGGCCCAAATCACCCAGCCCAGTCCCCAGCCTATCCTAAGGAAGTCTGGAAGGATGCCTGTTGAATGAGTGCACATGGAGATCCCCCTAGCAGGCAGCCTCTGCCTGGCCACAGCTGTTTCCAAGCAGGTGTGCGTGTCCCCATTCAGGGCTTCTGAGACAGGGCTCCCCAGTGGGGCAGGCAACAGGTTTGCCACAGAGATCCCTTACTACTCCTGAATCTAGAGTGCTACTGCCCCTCTGGGAGAATCTTGCCTTTGCTCATCTAGTTTTTCTTCTGCTTCTTTTACAAATTGGCACCAGACGCAGGGCTGAGAGCCAGATTAGGGAAGAAAGCTGTCAAAAATATCTCCCCTCCAGAAAAAGCAAAGGAAAACAACATCTTGGTGGGTTTTTCCAGAGGAAGAAAAAGTGAAATAGTTTCTTTTTGCCTTCTATGTGTTGCCCGAAAATGGCAGTTTTGCAGAGAGAAAACATATTTTCCTGAGCAAAGCTGTTTGTGGTGTGAAAGATAGAGTGTGTGTGCTGAGTACAAAGACACAAATTGGCCCGAGGCTCAGCTACGCATGCTATTTTCACAGGAGTTTAGATTAGGGAGGAAGGGGTTGGGGAGAAGAAAAAATAAAATATTTGTTTTGCGAACATGAAAAAAAATGTTGACCTGGATCAGATTCAAACCTAGTGTCTGGCACAAGGCAGGGCTGTAATAGAGATGTGTTGAATGAAGGGAGGGAAATTGAAGGCAACACTGTTTGCCCTCCCCAGGCTCGCCAGAGAAGGTACAGGCTCACTCCAACAGCAGGATGGCTGGGGAGCTGGGGCCATTGCAGACTGTAGCTAGGAGTCTGCTCCAGGGCATGGTCAGGTACCCCTCCAAGTCCTGCCTCCTGCCCTCTCAGGACCTACCTCACAAGGCTCCTGAGAAAACTAAAGGAGGTAATGCCCACAAAGTGTTGGCACTGGCCCTCTCCTCATAAGCACTGAGGAGCAGTAGTGACTTTGCTGGTGGTGGAGATGGTGATAGTGATTGTGACCATGAAGAAAAAACAAAGATGACAACGATGATGATGGCACCCAGGGTGATTGTAGTGGTGATAATGGTGATGGTTATTATGATGAAAACGATGATCAGGATGGTAAGGATGATGATGGTAATAATGATGAAGATGATGATGATGGTAATATGGTGGTGAACATGGTAATGGTGATAATGACGATGATGAACAGGATAATGAAGATTGTCATGATGGTAATGATGATGATGGTAATAATGATGATGAAGGGGTTGATGATGGTGATGGTGGTGAGGATGATGGTGATGAGGATGGTGGTGGTAAGGACGGTTATAATGGTGATGGTGGTGGTGATGGTGGTGATGGTGATGATGATGGTGGTGATGATGATAGTGATGGTGATGATGGTGATGGTGGTGATGGTGGTGATGATGATGGTGGTGATGATGAGGATGGTATTTATGATCATGGTGGTAATGATGGTGATGATGATGATGATGGTGATGATGATAGTGATGGTGATGATTGTGATGATCATGGTGGTAACAATGAGGATGGTGGTAATGATGATGGTGGTAATGATGGTGATGATGAGGATGGTGATGATGAGGATGGTGATGATGATGATGGTGATGATGATGGTGATGGTGATGATGGTGATGATGATGGTGGTAATGATGATGATGGTGGTAATGATGAGGATGGTGGTAATGATGATGGTGGTAATGATGTTGATGATGATGATGGTGATGATGATGATAGTAATGATGATGATAGTGATGGTGATGATGGTGATGACTGTGGTAATGATGATGATGGTGGTAATGATGAGGACGGTGGTAATGATGATGGTGGTAATGATGGTGATGATGATGGTGATGATGATAGTGATGGTGATGATGATGATGACGGTGGTAATGATGATGATGGTGGTAATGATGAGGATGGTGGTAATGATGGTGGTAATGATGATGATGGTAATGATAGTGATGATGATGGTGATGATGGTCATAATGATGATGATGATGGTAATGATTATGGTAATGATGATGATGGCAATGAAGAAAAATAAAATGAAGAAGATGATCATGATGACAGTGATGATTATGGTGATGGTGATGATACTGTTAATGGCCCCAGCCCCACTCATTATGGTCACTGTTCCATAACCTCTTCTTCCCTTCATTGCTCTACCAGTCCCTTGGAATTAGAAAGGCCTTTCCCCAAAGTCTAGCTGAAACAGAGTCACTCACAGGGTTGCCTGAGAACCAACTGAATGAGAAAGCCTCTGGGTGTGTGTGAATTATGCAGATACCCAGATCCACTCAGATCTTTGGATTGTGACTCCCAGGGGTCCAGAAATATACATTTTAAACCAGCTCCCCAAGTAGTTCTTCCATATACTAGACATGGAGAACCACCCATAGAATCCAGCTCCCTCATTTTACAAATGAGGAAACTGAGGCCTTGAGAGAAGCAGGTTGGCCAACCAGGAATGGCAGAGCCAGGACTATAACCACATCTTCAGATTTCAAGAGCAGTCCCTTGTTGCTCTAGCATGGCCTGTTCAGTCAACAGTTATGTGTTAAGTGCCAACTGTCTGCAAAGCACTGTGCAGGAACAAACCAAATTAGAAAAAAACCAAATCAGATAAAACGCATGCCTCAGGGAGACATGGCCTGTGTGGGGGATGAAAGAATAATGGGGAATGGTGAGTGCCAGATAATGGAGAACAGAGAGAGGCTGAGGGAGTTCAACAGGAAAGGCTGCTCAGGGTGGGAAATGAGAGGCCGGAGGATCTCAAAGATCCAGGAAGATGGCATGGAGGAGCCAGCACTTCAGCTGCAGCTTTGAAGGACGAGCACAGTTCAGCCAAACAAAATAACAAGAAAGGTGCCACAGGCCGAGAGAGCAGCATGAGTAAAGGTACAAGGCAAAATGTCCAGGACATTTATGGGGAAGGGGAAGAAGTTGCATGTGTCTAGAGTTCCAGGTGAAATGCACCACATGAAGCACAAGGGTGGGGGGAGCCAGAGAACATGGGGACCTGATGCTGAGCAGGTAAGATTGGCTTTTACTCTATGGGCAACAGAGAGCCATGGCAGGCTTTCCAGGAAGGAAGTGACATGCATCTTAGACAGGTCATCCTGACCGCAGCTTAAAACTAGATGGAATGGGAGACGACTCTGTCCCTAAGCTCAGGGCCCTAAAGACACCAGCACATGACTGTCAGGTCCCCGCTGGGACAGCTGCCCTTCCCTAGGCCTGCCCATCCTCTTACCCCCCTCCTACCTCTGATGGGACAGGGGTGATGGGTTGGAAGCGGGTGTGTGCAACACTTACCATGGCCAGGGCTGCTCTGTGCTCTGTCCCCACCCAGCACAACCATCTCCATCCATACCGGCCAGCCTTGCCTGTTCCCTCACAGTGATGCATAAGCTGGGCTTCTCCTGTGGTATGATGCTAACGTACTGGCCAAACCCTGACAGGCTACATATGGTGGGTGAGGGAGGTGGGGCCACCAGACTGCCAGTCAATGCCCTGAAGACTCTGAGTTTCATATGCATACACATTTAGTAGCAGTGTGACTCTGGGCCAGTTCCTGATTCTTTCTGAGCCTCAGTTTCCTCATCTGTAAAATGGGGATGATGATACTTACCTTAAAGAGCTGCCATGAGGTCGAAAGACAAACTATGACAAATAGCCAGTGCTGTGCCCAGCCCAGTGTAGGTGCAAGCTATCTGGTGGCTGCTCGGATGATGATGATGACGATGACAACGATGACGTAGCACCCCATTTCCAGCTCACACCATCGGGATCACCGCCAGCATCAGCAGCATCATCAAGCCATCTTCCTGCGTTGTGGCAGCTCGGGCTCCCATTGGCCATGCAGGAGCCAGGAGATCAAATCATGAATGGGCCTCTTTGCACTTCAGGCAAAGTGCAGTTCCAGGAAAGGGAGAAGATTAAGGCCAAGTCTCTGCACCCAAACACGATCCAAGAAGTGGGGTAAGCTGAGATTCATCAGATTTACAAAAAGGGAGGAGGAAGCCCCAGGGTGGCCTGGGGAGGAACCCCAGAGGCCTAAGAGCAAGTTCTGCTTTCTGCAGATGAACTTCAAGAACCCAGCTGCATCCTGAAGTTCTCGCTGAAGAATGTGGAGACCTGAAATGTCCTGTTCTGCATGAATAAGCATTTCAAAGATATTGATTACAACAGCTCCTTACATGTGTACGGACAGTGGTGTGTCATTTACCAAACATTTTCAGATCCATCATCCCTGCGGGGAGGCGGGGAAGAGATTAGTGAGTTGATGTGATAGATGGGGAAACTGAGGAGAGGGAGCTAGGTGGTTTCCCTGAAATGTCACAGGTCACATAAGGAAAAAGGCAGGTCTGATTCTGCCTACATCTAGGGCTGCTCTTTGTGTATATCACCAGATGCATGTGAGAAATCTGAGTTGAGTTACCTGTGAAAGTCTTTTTTTTTTTTTTTTTTTTTTTGAGACAGGATCTTGCTCTGTCACCTAGGCAGGAGTGCAGTGGTGCAGTCACACCTCACTGCAGCCCTGACCTCCTGGGCTCAAGCAATCCTCCTGCCTCAGCCTCTTGAGTAACTGGGACCACAGGTGCCTACCACCATACCAGGCTAATTGTTTTTCTTATTTCTTTTGTAGAGACAGGGTCTCAGTATGTTGCCTAGGTTGGTCTCTAACTCCTGGGCTCAAGTGATCCTCCTGCCTCAGTCTCACAAAGTGCTAAGATTACAGGCATGAGCCATCACACCCAGCCTGGAAGTTCCTTCTTACCAGGCAGAGAGAGAAGCAATTCCAAGCTTATAGGATTCTAGGAAAATTTCTAATCCAATCTCTCCATGTCTCAGGTGAGAGGAGGGAGACCTGGAGGAAGTCACTGTGCCCCTATTTCAAGTAAGAATAACCCCAAAGAGATCTTCTCTGGTCAAACAGTTTCCAAACCGTTGAATGTGAATCTTGCTACCAGCAGCATCAGCGTCAATGGGAGCTTGTTAGGAATGCACGTTCTCAGGCCCCACCCCAGACTTGCCACATCAGCGTCTCTGGGTGGTGTCCAGGAATCTGCATTTTAACAAATTAGTCAGGTGGCTGCACAGTAAATTTTGAGAATTTAGCATGCCTAATCTGATGTATGCTAAGATCTGAAAAACACGGCTCTCAATATTTGGGGGTGGGGGTTCTTTGGAGGGTTCAACAGAAATTTAAGGTTCATTTTCATTATGTTGATGTAACTGTGTTTTTAAACCACAATTTAAAAACAGCCCTTAAACCCTAAGTTACATACCAAATTTTAACAACTGGGAGGCCACCTTGGGCCACAGACTTAGGTCACATTTTCATGTCTGAACTCCCTGGAAGGTGGCTGCCCGTGTTATTTTGTGAGCACAAGGTGGGGCATGCCCCATCCTGGGCAGCACACACTGGGCACACTGACTTGAGCTGGAACCACTCTGGCAAGCTCTCTCAGTTAGCTCTCCCCTGCTTGAGATGCCCCCTAGATTGGGTATGAAAGTCAGCTGAAAACGTCGGTGCCTGCCGCAGGTTTTTGTATTTAGTATGATCCTACTTATACTTATGATGAGGCGTGGATATCATTTAGTGAGTCTATGTGACACAGAAATAACACAACACTTGTCAAATTTCTGCATCTGTTTCACCCAACAATTTTAAGTTGAGCTGTTAAAAAAAAACTTTTTACTACCCACAACCACCGCTTACGTGATTACAGGAGTTATCAAGAATTTTAATACTTTTTTCTTTTTTAAGACACGGTCTCACTCTGTCACCCAGGCTGGAGTGCAGTGGTAAGATCTTGGCTCACTGCAACCTTCACCTCCCAGGCTCAAGTCATCCTCCTGCCTCAGCCTCCTGAGTAGCTGAGACAACAGGTGCACACCACCATGACTGGCTAATCTTTGTATTTTTGTAGAGACTGGGCTTTGCCATGTTGCCCAGGGTGGTCTCCAACTCCTGGGATCTAGCGATCCACCCACCTCAGGCTCCAAAAGAACTGGGATTACAGACATGAGCCACTGCACCCAGTCTCAATGGTGTATTTCTTAGTACTGTGTCACACACATGTAAAAATGATTGAATGGGCTGGGTGCAGTGGCTCATGCCTGTAATCCCAGCACTTTGGGAGGCCGAGGCAGGTGGATCACGAGGTCAAGAGATCGAGACCATCCTGGCCAACATGGTGAAAACCTGTCTCTACTAAAAATACAAAAATTAGCTAGGCGTGGTGGCGGGAGCCTGTAGTCCCAGCTACTTGGGAGGCTGAGGCAGGAGATTCGCTTGAACCCAGAAGGCAGAGCTTGCAGTGAGCCGAGATCGTACCACTGCACCCCAGCCTGGGTGACAGAGTGAGACTCGGTTTCAAAAAAAAAAATTAGCTGGGTGTGGTGGCACACACCTGTAGTCCCAGCTACTCAGGAGGCTGAGGCAGGAGAATCACTTGAACCCAGGAGGCAGAGGTTGTGGTGAGCGGAGATCATGCCATTGCACTCTAGCCTGGGTGAGAGTGAGATTCTGTCTCAAAAAAAAAAAAAAAAAAAAAAGATTGAATGCTAAGACTAATGTCTACACAATTAACTACCATCCCTGATTTCAAATTTATGTGTCATTGAAACGGGTCTGTTTTTCTCATTTGTAAGTTTAATAGCAAGTGACATTCTAAGTTTTAACCTATGGGAACTTTTATATGAAAAATGTTACTTGTATCTAACTTGCTTAGCAGGGAGCTCGTGTAGGATTTAATTTGAGAAAAAAGTGCCTCTGCTTTTTAAATGTTAGAAAATTACTAATTTAGGACACCCCCCTCTCATTTTATAGTTAAGGAGTCTGAGTCCTTATGACATCATGTGAGTCACCCAAGGTCACACAGGTATTTTAAGGATAATTAAATGAGAGAGTAGGGAGACATTGTGTGGGGCGGCACTAATAAACTGTGGGGAAAAGGGAGGAGTACACTTCATGGACTCAGAGAAGTAATTGTAGTCAGTGTGTCTGTGTGTGTGTGTGTGTGTGCGCGCGCGCGCATGTTTGAGGCAGGGTCTTGCTTGCTCTGTCACCCAGCCTGGAGTGTAGTTGTATGATCACAGCTCACTGCAGCCTCAAACTACCAGGCTCAGGTGATCCTCCTGTCTCAGCCTCCTGAGTAGCTGGGACCACAAGTGCTCACCACCACACCTGGTTAATTTTTTTATTTTTTATTTTTGTAGAGCCGATGCCTCCCTATGTTGTTCAGGCTGCTCAAGGACTTCGAGGCTCAAGTGATCCTTCCACCTCAGCCTCCCAAAGTGCTGGGATTACAGGTATGAGCCACCATGCCCAGCCGACTTTAGGCATGTAATAAACTTAAGTGATTTAGATTGGCTCAGTTTGGCCACAGGCAGCTAGGTGGGCTTCTGCGGCTTTAGCTACCTGCTTACACTCACTCATTTCCCACCAGGGCTGCTTACCGCCCAACTCAGTTGTCTACCCCACCCCTGGCTGCAGGGAGGGCGGGCACTCAGACCCTGCCACTCGGAGCTCACGGTCCCCATGGAGTGGCGCAGGCCCAGTGAGAGCCAGGGAGACCTCAGGGGACTTTGGCAGGAAGGAGCCTGTAGTGTCATCACATCGCCAAGGACAAGAAGGGAAGCACACGCCACCCCACTCAACTGCCCCAGAAACGCAAAGTTAAGGGGAGGCCACCAGCCAATGTACTGAAGTCATAAAATCCATTCCAGATCTCACTCATGGTGTGAAACAGAAAAGAGGGAGAGTGCAGATCCAAAAGGCAGGAGGAAGCCACACCAGAGGGGGACTGAGGGCCTGGGAAAGCTACAAAGAGTGACTGGGCAATGAAGCCTTGCAGCAGAAGGCTCAGCAGCCTCGGACAGGTCTGCAACAGCCGTGGTCAGGCCAAGGCCAGCCTTCCCCTGCTTACCGGACACGCTGTGTGTGCAGGATGAGGGACACGCACTGCCCCTGAGGAACTTCCGCGTGCCTTTTCTCTTCCAAGATGAGGACAGTGGGCTTTGATGTACCCATGGCTGGGGCCACCAAAGAACCTGGAACAGAGACCAACACACGCTGGCCCCTCACGTCCAGGGGAATGGAACAAAACCTTCTGGCGGGAGAGGGGAGAGCTTGACGGTAACAGTCCCAGCCTGGTGGCCTGGTGACCCACACCCTCCAGCAGGACTCCCACCAACTCCCATCTGTACTCGCCCCTTCCCAAGGATGGCAGCTGAGATCGCAGGGGCTTGAATATGCACCTGTGAATGAATAAGTGCACGTCCAGGCCCTACCTGGGCATACAGTCCCCACCTGACAAGCACATGGAGGCAGCCCAAGCAGAGCTCTACGAACGCTGGGGACAGCTGCTCTCCAAAGAGCAAAAGGACATTAGCCTGTTAGCGGAACAAGCTTCCCGTCCATGCCTTAAAAGCATAACTCGTTAACTGCTGAGGTGCTGAATTATTTATGCCACCTGGCTGGGGTTTCCCACCTTACAGCCATCGCTCACTTTCCTATCCCCATCCCGCCACCCTCTGCCTCCCTCACTGTCAAGAGGTGAGGAAGTAAGAAGAAAACAGAGGCCCAGGCAGTTCCCTGGGAAGGGTGAGACCTTGCAGTAAGGACCCAGGCGGGGGGCCCTACTTTCCACTCCCTTGTCCATAAGGTCCACGATGTCCTACTTTCCACTCTTGCAGGAACAGGACCCTTTCTGCCCAGAGCTCCAGCCCTGCCTTCGTCCCTCAAAACTACCGCAGCCTCACGCCTGGAATCCCAGCACTTTGGGAAGCCGAAGTAGGAGGATTACTTGAGCCCAAGAATGTGAGACTAGCCTGGGCAACATAAGGAGACCGCATCTCTGCTAAACATAAAAAAAATTAGCCAAACAGGGTGGCACCCGCCTGTAGTCCCAGCTACTCAGGAGGCTGAAGCAGGCGGATTACTTGAGCCCGGGGGGTCGAGGCTGCAGTGAGCCATGATTGCACCACTGTACTCCAGCCTGGGTGGCCTTGAGATCCTGTCTCAAAAAACAAAACAAAACCTACCACAGCCTGGGAGGCTTACAAACAATGGAAATTCATTTCTCAGTTCTGAAGGCTTGGGAGTCCAAGAAGAAGGCAGATTTGGTGTCTAGTGTGGGCTCTCCTGGTTTGTAGACGATGCCTTCTCACTGTGAACAAGCCCTCCTCAACAGGGCACTAACCCCATCACTGGGCTGCACCCTCATGACTAATCGCCCCCCAAGCCCCACCTCCTAAGACCAGCGCATGGGGTTAGGATTTCAACACATGCATTTGGGGGACATAAACACTCTAGTTGTAGCTAACAGCCTCCTATAAAACAGAATCATTGCTTGTAGCATCTCTCTCACAGGCACAACTCAGGGAAAACCAAATCTCAGTTTGGGGGCCTGAAGAAGACTCCCAGAAGCAGGTATCTATGTGTATCAGGCAGATGCTCAAGCAAATGCTTTGAACATCTCCTCCGTGCCAGGTGGGGCTGCAGGGACCTAGGGGCCTGGCGGACCTTATGGACAATGGCCCATTCCACCCTCTCAACCAGCACTGGTGGAAGTGGCTGCCACCCCCGCCAGGATCAGAGGAGAGATGCCACTGAGACATTAGGGACAGCTCAGTGTACCATACATCCCTGCAACGCATTTTAGAAATGTTATTCATGAGGACTTCATAAAAACTTGGAGGATGCTTGTAACAGAGCATTAAGGGAAAACAAGCAGAACAAAACATTGTGCAAAGAGCATGACATCAGGTCTGGCATGGTGGCTCATGCCTGTATACAATCCCAGCACTTTGGGAGACCAAGGTGGACGGATCACAAGGTCAGGAGTTCGAGATCAGTCTGGCCAACATGGTGAAACCCCATCTCTACTATAAATACAAAAATTAGCTGGGCGTGGTGGCACGTGCCTGTAATCCCAGCTACTCAGGAGGCTGAGGTAGGAGAATCGCTTGAACCTGGGAGGCAGGGGTTTCGGTGAGTCGAGACTGTGCCACTGCACTCCAGCCTTGGTGACAGAGCAAGACTTCATCTCAAAAAAAAGGATGATATCCAGTTAGGTTTTGGGAATGATGTTGATGATGCAGATGCAAAGGGAGGAGCCAAAAAAGTTAACAGCTGCTGGTATATGGGTAGTGGGGTTGTGGGTCATCTTAGATGGGACTAGAGGGAGAAGAGGAGAGGGGCCCAGGGCCCTGGGGGCTCAAAGAGGCTTGAAAGAAACTCCTCTGCCATCTGGCCCAGGCCAGGGCAGGGAAGATCCCGGGACCTTACACTACTGGTGGAATAAGACTTTAAAAACGGTCTACTACATTGATATAGTTCAGGAAGTTTTCTCTCTGCGCAAACACATATACACACACACATACATATATAAACACACAACACACACAAATGCAAATGCAAGCCACACATGTATATACACCCACACTCATTGTACTATGTAGATATAAGTGTGTGTATAAAGTCCTCTTCCCACCCCGCTTGGTCTCCCACAGGTAAACACCATACTGTAATTTTGCCACGGTCCTTTATGATTAAATAAGCAAGGTACACATGCACCTGTCTGATTGTTCCGTTTTTACCAATAGGAGGCATTCTAAACATACTGTTCTGCCTTCTTCATTCTTCACATCACAGCAGGACTGTGGCAGTTTATTGCAGGTTGAGTCTCCCTTATCCAAAATGCTTGGGACCAGAAGTGTTTGGGATTCCTATTTTTGTTGTTGTTGTTGTTGTTTCTGATTTTGAAATATTTGCATTATACTGGTTGAGTATCTGATACGCTTTGACTGTGTCTCCACCCAAATCTCATCTTGAATTGTAGCTCCCATAATCCCCACCTGTCATGGGAGGGACCCGGTGGCAGGTAACTGAATCGTGGGGGCAGATTTTTCCCATGCTGTTCTCAAGATAGTGAGTGAGTTCTCATGAGATCTGATGGTTTTATACAGGGCAGTTCCCCTGCACACACTCTCTTGTCTGCCGCCATGTAAGACATGACTTTGCTCCTTCTTTGCCTTCTGCCATGATTGTAAAGCCTCCCAGCCAGGTGGAACTGTGAGTCCATTAAACCTCCTTTTCTTTATAAATTACCCAGTCTTGGGTATTTCTTCATGGCAAAATGAAAATGGATTAGTACAATATCCCAAATCCAAATATCCCAAATCTGAAATCTGAAATGTTCCAATCAACATTTCCTTTGAGTACCATGTGGGTGCTCAAAAAGTTTTGGATTTTGGAGCATCTGGATTTTGGATTTTCCCAGATCTGGGATGTGCCACCTCGACTAACATTTGGATCCCAGCAGTGGACCCTTCCATGGCCCCTGCCTTGGTAGAAGTTGGGGGAGGCAGCTCCCTGGGCCTCCCTAGCACTTAGGCCCAGAAGAGGCCTCCCTACACTCTCCTTCCTGCCAGGCCTCTGGAACTCGGTGAAGCAGGGTGCAGGAAACTTGAGATTGGCCAGCCCCACCAGCCCAGGGCAGTGCTGGTGCCCAGGCTTGTGCTGCTGCAGTGCTCTTGCCAGCCCTGGGGGGCTGGGGCCCACCCAGAGGGGTCCTGGTTGGAGGCCTCCATGGAGTACTCAGAGAATGCAGGGCTCCCCAGAAACTCCATGCATTACGGGAGGATAAAATATTTAAACCTATACAATATAAAATATTAACTTAATTATCGTAAATAATACATGCCCAATGCGTCTTTACTGAAGAGGAGGAAAAAAAACCAAGATGAATACTCTCAGCATGAGTACTCGAGCATCAGCGAGGATGCGAGGTGGAGTGTTGGGAATGAGTCTCCCCTGCAGCAGGAACTCAGCTCGCATGCTTGGAGCTAAGCAGCTGGATACCTGCAAGTCTAGGAAATCATCCATCTCCTCCTGGGACACCCAGCCTCCTCTTCCTGCTCCTTCAGGGAGCCCACCCTGGTATCTTCCTCCTTTACCTACGCAGGACTCTCTGGAAGTCCCTCCTTCACGCTTGGCCTTGAAGAGTTCGTTTTAGGCCCCCTGTGCCTCAGTCTCTGCCCCAGCAGCTGCAGAGCCCCTGGAGGGCAGGCACTGGGTCTTGTACTTCCCCTGGGCAGAGTCGGCCCAGGAAATCTCTACTGAATGAATGAGTGTTCCCATCTGAGAACTAAAAAAAAATCCTAAGCCTCCCAAACCACTGAATGGAGCCACCCACCTCTTGGCTAAGGGAACCCCAGAGAAACCTTAAAAACTAAGTTCCCGCCCATGACAGGACAGGAGGTCGGATGCACCTCATTATACGTACTCCCTTTTCCATTTAAACAGTAGACACAACTGACCAGCATTAATGTTAGAGATCATAAGACTAATGGAACAGACTCTGTGGTGATAAGATACCCAATTATAAACAGGATCTAAGGCCAGGCAGGCAACGGTGAAGTCAGGCACTCCTACGCTTAAAGAATCAACTAAGCTCTAACTGCCACAGGGTCTTCTTGTTCTCCAGCAGCTAAACAACACTGGCCTTGAGATAAGCAATAGTAAAACACTTGCAGCTCCACCAGACAGTGACTAACTGAACCCCTGTTCCACCAGCCATAACTACGGCTTTGACGGGTCAAGAGACTGATTTCAGTAACTTTCTCCTGATAAGACCACTAACGGTGGACTGGTTCTGGCTGGTTTATAGAGGCTGAGCACTGAGTGCCTTCATGTCCTTGCCTCACCTTTTAATGTACAGGACCTAACTGTAATGCATTTAAATGTTAAGTCTCCACCCCAAAGTGAACATGGAACATAACGTGCATGTTTGCTTACTATGCGTGTGTGCATTCCCCCTTCATCAATATTCATAGCTCTTCCCAGAACCTGTTGAATATGTATATCAGCCAACCCCTTCGGCAAAAAAGTGCTTGCTTTTGGTTTTCAACTAGTGGTTGCATTTCCTGCTTGCAGGTTGCGATCTCCTTCTTAAGAAATAAAGCTCTCCTTTCTAAATTCATCAATTGTGTGATTTTTCAGCTGACACACCTGTGGCCCTTCCATCACCAAGGTCAGCATGAAGTGCGCTTTATGGCAAACTCATCTACAAATGTTCCCTCAGATCATCCTCCCAACAACCCTGTCTTATAAGCAGGCAGGGTGATGATTTTCTCATTTTTTTTTTTTTTTCTTGCTCTATCACCCAGGCTGGAGTGCAATAGCAGGATCTTGGCTCACTGCAACCTCCGCCTCCTGGGTTCAAGTGATTCTCCTGCCTCAGCCCCCCAAGTAGCTGGGATTACAGGCAGCCGCCACCACTCCTGGCTAATGTTTTGGATTTTTAGTAGAGACAAGGTTTCACCATGTTGGGTAGGCTGGTCTTGAACTCCTGACATTGTGATCCACCTGCCTCAGCCTCCCAAAGTGCTGGGATTACAGGTGGGAGCCACTGTGCCCAGCCAATTTTCTCATTTTACAGATGAAAAAATGAAAGCTTAGAGAAGATAGGTAGCAGTCTGAAAGACAACACTATCTTTCTAAGCTCAACTCCAGTGATTTTTGCTTACTTGTAACATTCCCTTATTTGCTCTTTGTGTTACCGTTTCCACACTCAAATCATTCTTTTTTTTCCCTAGAGGAAGTGTCGCTCTGTCACCCAGGCCAGAGTGCAGTGGCATGATTTCAGCTCATTGCAACCTGTGCCTCCAAGTTCAAGTGATTCTCCTGCCTCAGCCTCCCAAGTAGCTGGAGACTACAGGCACATGCCACCAGACCTGGCTAATTTTTGCATTTTTTCGTGGAGACAGGGTTTCACCATGTTGACCAGGCTGGTCTCGAACTGCTAACCTCAAATGATCTACCCACCTTGGCCTCCCAGAGTGCTGGGATTATAGGTGTGAGTCACTGTGCATGGCCTCAAATCACTCTTAAAGATATTAAATATATCAATCTGATTTTGATTGTCCCAATAATGCCAGAGGGGAGGATAGGCAACTATCACCATCCTGGCTCCTACTTCTTAGGGTCTGTGTGACGAGTAATAAAACTATTTTCTCTTTTAATCTTCCATTTCCTCATCTATAAAACAGAGATAATACTACTACTGACCTCCTAGAATTATTGGGAGGGTTAAATTAAATAATATGTGTATAGTGCTTAGTGTTGTGGACAGCTCAGAGAAGATGCTTGAGTCTAGCCATCATCATGAAAACTCCATATCACCAACCACATCAGGTCTTTCTCCTGTTCCTATCTTTTTCCTGCTCCCTTCCTTATTGAATTTCCACAGTCTCCACCACAGAAGCAGTGCACTGGTGTGACTTGGGGGTTACTACAAGGAAAATGGAAGAAAATAAACGTTTACCATATCTCAACACTTGTAAGTTCAAAAAAACAAAAGAAAAGAAAAGAAAAAGAAAAGGAACAATAGCCACAGCCATAGTAGGATGGCTGTTATCAAAACAACAGAAAATACCAAGTGTTGTCAAGGATGCAGAGAAACTGGAACCTTGTGCACTGTTGGTGAGAGACTGTAAAACGGTGCAGCTACGGTAGAAAACAGTATGCAGTTAAATAGAGAATTACCATATAATCCAATCCCACTTCTGGGTATATACCCAAAAGAATTTAAAGCAGGGATTCAGGCTGGTCACGGTGGCTCACACCTGTAATCCCAGCACTTTGGGAGGTCGAGGTGGGCATATTGCTTGAGGCCAGGAGTTCAAGACCAGCCTGATCAATATGGTGAAATCCCCATCTCTACTAAAAACACAAAAATTAGCCAGGTTGGTGGCACGTGCCTGTAATCCCAGCTACTCAGGAGGCTGAGGCAGGAGAATCCCTTGAACCTGGGAGACAGAGGGTGCAGTGAGCCGAGATTACACCACTGTACCCCAGCCCGGGCAACAGAGTGAGACTCTGTCTCAAAAAAAGAAAAATGAAGGAAAAGGGAGGAAAAGAAAAGAAGAAAGCAGGGACTCAAAGAGATATTTGTGCGCTTTATATGAACATTATAATGTTCCTAGTAACATTATTCACAGTAGCCAAAAGGTAGAAGTAACTCAAGTGTTCACCGGTGTAATGAACGGATAGAGAAAATGTGGCTATTACATACAGCAGAATATTTTTCAGTTATAAAAAATAAGGAAATTCTGACACATGCTACAACATGATAAACCTTGAAGATGTTGTGCTAAGTGAAATAAGCCAGCTGCTTATTCACAATAGCCAAGATAAGGAATCAACTTAAGTGGCCATCCATGGATGAATAGATAAAGAAAATCTGAGACAGATAAAGAGACAGATACATAGATAAATCTTTAATGGAGTCTTATTCAGCCTTAAAAGATAATCAAATCCTGTTATTTGCAGCAACATGGATGAACCTGGAGGACATTATGCTAAGTGAAATAAACCAGGCACGGAAAGACAAATAGTGTATGATCTCGCTGATGTGTGGAATCTAAACAACTCAAATTCATAGAAGCAGAGAGGAGGACGGTGGGTGCCAGGGCTGGGGAGAAGAGAAGGGAAACCGGGTAGGGGCGCGTGGGCGGTGTTGGTCAAAGGGTACAAAGTTTCAATTCAGCAGGATGAAAGACTCCTGGAACTCTAATGCACCGCATGGTAACTACAGTTAATAATGTATTGTCTACTTTAAATTTACTAAGAGAATAGATCTTAAATGTTCTCACAGCAAGAAAAAAATAACTATGCGAGGGGAAGCTACATCAATTAGCTTACTTGATTAATCATTTCACAATGTATACACAGTGTATCAAAACCTCACATAGTACACCATTAATACATAGTTTCTCTTTGTCAATTATACCTCAATAAAGCTGGGAGGGAGAGCACAGGTCATAAAACTAGTTGTAACACAAAAGATATGTTAAGAATATTTTATTTTCCAATTTTTCATCACGGACACCATGAGGCTTTCCTGGGTTTCAGGAGTAGGAGGGTGATTCCACTACTGTGTACATTTTTTGCTTTAATGCAAATATAGAACTAAATTTAAACTACATCATTGGCCCATTTTCCATGAAAAAGAAACCAGTCACAAAAAGACAAGTTCCACATGATTCCACATCTGTGAGATCCCTAGAGGAGCCAGATTCAGAGACAGAAAGTAGAATGAGGGCTGCCAGGGGCTGGAAAAGGGGGCATGGGGAGTCGTCGTTTGATGGAGACAGAGCTTCAGTTTGGGAAGATGCAAGAGTTCCGGAGACGGATAGTGGTGATGGTTGCACAACAGGGCAAGTGTACTTAATGCCACCAAACGATAAGTTTACAAATAGTTCAAATGGTAAATTTAATATATGTACTTTACCACCAAAAAAAAACTGGCCTTAACAACAGTGAACATGCAATTACTGAATCTCACTACATGACCCCAGGAACAGGCTCAGTGGATGACACTTCTTTCAGTTAATCTTTACAGCCTTCTGATTGGTGTTGAAAGTCCCAGTTTTACAGATGGGGACGCTAAACTTAGAGGAGTTACCTGCCTTGCCAAGAACATTCTCAAACACAGACAGTCAGACTGCAGCGCCTGTGTTCTCCTGACTGCAACCCTGCATAGCTCCACCTCTTCAGCAGCCCCGGGTGATGGCAGGGGGACTCTCTGTATCCCTCGAACACACACACCCCACACTCAGTCACCGCAGCAGCCAGAAAGCCACATGTTAAGCTGGTAACACTCAGCCCCGGGGAAGCCTAGCACCTCGACACTACGTGGCTGAACTTCCGTATCTCACTGGCGGGTGACCTCACACCATCAGCAAGTGGAATCCGGCCCTTGTTTCTCAACATTCTTTGCCTGCAGTTCTGTAACATCAGGCCGTTTAGGGCAGATCACTCAGGCAGGGAGTCCAGGTCTTCTCTGCATGGGAGGGAAGCTACCACTTTCTGGCCTTCTCTCCCCGCCCTGCCCACCAGAGTCCCCGTGCTCCTTTGATGAAATGGGTTCAGACTTGCAGAAACGCATACTGAGGTCTCTTCATGTGTATAAGCAAAACCAGACAGCGAGGACACCTGAGCGTGCGTTAAAAATACAGGTTCCTGTGACCAACTCCTACGTGTCTGAGTGTCTCGGCGAAACCTGGAGATCTGTATTTTTTAAAGTCCACCCCCCGCCCCGCAATCCAAGGATTCGGATGAGCGGTGAATTTGGAGAAGAGCCAGCCCAGGGGTCTCTACAAATGAAGGGAGCCCTGGAGGCTGAGCCCCCTTCCTGGGTGACTCTGTACTCCGCAGGCCTCTGGTCCGCAGCGTTTGTGCTGCCCCCTGTCCCACGAAGCCCCAGACCTCCCGGTGGCTGCCCCCATGGCACTGTCCTGCCCACTCACCCCAGCCGGCCCCACCTGTCTGTGAATGAAGCTGGCTTGGCTGGCTGCCCAGATGCACAGTGGCCGAGGTGGCTGCAGACTCTTATCAATGAGATCAACAGGATGTCTGCTGAAGATGAGTCGGGACAAGATCCTGTGACTACGCCCTAACGGGTATTCCAGAGGTCACCCTGCTGAAGTGCCTGGCCTTGGTAGCAAGAAGCTTTCCTGGGGGAGAAAAGGGCTCTGGGTTCTGGGTTGCTCAGGAGCCCACTGGAATGGACGCTCTGTTCACCTTTGCGCTGCACAGCGGCTTATTCTTGGAAAAGGCACCTGGGGTTCTCATGGCTGCAAGGTACCCACTGGCTTAGGGAAACCTGCTTTTGGCATCTCTGCTGCCTCTTTTAATTCTTGTTTGGGGAGTAGCCAATACCTCTATCTGTTCCCCCATTTCTCAGGACATGACCCGGCAGGAGGGTTCAGAGCCCTTCCAGGCTGGGACTTTATTTGAGTCTATTTGTGAACAGGTGGATGCCTGATGGAACGCAGTCCCTGACCTGGTGCTGGCTGCTCGGTGTGCCTCTCCGCAGGGGTCTGGGAATTAGCCTCCTCCAGGGGTGGCTCTATGTGAGGACCTACCAACACCTGAAGACCCTACCGACACCACCACGAGGGATTCTTTACTGGGGAGCCAGAGACAGGGAAACGGATCAAGGCCCTGGAGCAGGCATGGCAGCGAGACCCTTCCTGCAAGGAGGGCTGCCAAGGCCCGCTGAGGTGCCCACCTCCCCGCGAGCTGGCAGTGCTAACACTGGAAACACCTGGCTGATAAAAACCAAAAACCTTCTCTCAATGATGGGTGAGAAAGAAAAAGAAAAAAAAAGAACCAAATCTGTTGGGCAGAATTTTTCTAGTCTTTTCCTACTTAGTTTTAAAAGCCCTTCAAGAGTCACCGAGGGTCAAAGAGTGCATACACACGGTCAGGAGAGAAAGTCTGTGTCCACTGCAGAGAAGCTAGAAGGACACTTCTCCCTTCTGTGCCTCAATTTACCATTGCAAAATATAGCATCCATTGCCTTTCCCTGGGCCCCTCGTGAGGAAATCATATTGCTGTAACTACAGAGATCTCGCATTTCCACTAGGAGTTTCTCCCTGACCTTGAGCAACACACTCGGGTCCTCAGCGTTTTCACTTGCAAAACAGAAACATTTGCAAGGCAATATCAGGAATGGATTCCCATCCTACGCCCAGGGCCGGTGCTGTCGTGGCCAGCACAAGTCTACCATGTTCTCTATGAGACCAGCAGATTCAGTGAAGCTGACTGAGTAACAGAGACAAGCGTGCCAGGCACTGGGAGGGGCAATGTAACTATGAGAGGATTCAAGAATATGGCCAACATCAGCTACCGCTGAGATTGCAGCTGATCTCAGCAATCGTGGCATCCACATTAAGTCCTGGTTGGAGCAAGTCACTTCGTCCCTCCAAGCCACGATCTCCTCACCAGTGTAAAATAAGGGGGTGGGCCTGGGTGATGGTCTCAGAGATCCCTTCCACCTCTGACAGTCTACAACTCTACGAAGAACAATGAGAAAAAGACAAGTGTGTTGACAGAAACATGTTTAGGTCCTCAGCCAAATCTAAGGGACAGAAAAGAGAGAAACAGAAGACAGAAAGAGTTTCATTAAAAAAAAAAAAAAAAAAAAAAAAAGGAATCTGACTTGATATCCCAGAAAAGCTATGAAGAAAGAGAAAAGAAGCTACGGGGGAGGAAAAGAACACTTGAGGATACTTTTCTTTCAAACAGAAGAGTGGTTTGGTAGAGAACGGCTTTCCTTTTCTACACCACATCCACTCACTCCACACATCCAGCCACTCACTCACATATCCCCTGCCTGTTCTTCCCTCCTGTCGCCACAGACGGATGACCATGTCCCCAGAATCACTGGCCCCATTCCTCAACACCTATCCCCCATTACCCAATGCTACTCCCCACTCATCCCTGCATCCCCCACTCTTCTCTCTGCTGGTCACCCTTATCCTCAGAATAACAGCCCAGATATTTCAAAAATGAAAGCATCCTCTGACCTCATATCCCCTCCAGCTATGACCCTTAATTCTCTGTTTCTCATTGGAGCAGAACATCTCTCAGAAGCTACCAGTATTCACTAACAGCCCCTGCCAGTCTCTCATTATTGCCAAAAAGTCACCAAAGCCCTTAGTCCTTCCAAGTCTGACGTCCAGCTCTCAGCTGCCCTCTCCCTTGGCCTTGTAGTAACATTTAATTCAGTGGATCACCCGCCACCTGCTGGACTCCTTTCTTGCCTTGGGCTCCAGACACTTCTTCTTCCTGGTTTGCTTCTAGCTCACTGTCCCCCCATCACCCTGCTGGCTTCCCCACCTCCTGTCCTCCAGGTGCAGCAAGCTCAGACCTCTGTAGCTGCCTGTCTCTCCAGTCTCCCCCTCAGAACTCTCTTCCCGACTATGGCTTTATCATTATCTAGACACTGATGACTCCCAAAGTGACATCTCCAAGCCCTACACCTCCCCAAGGGTGTTTCACAGGCATCTCCAACTTTCCAAATTCAAAACTGAACTCTTAAGTTTTCCCCTCCAGGCCTGTTCTGCCTTCAGGCTTCCCCAGCGGAGTAAAGGACATCATCACATTATCCAGTTGCTCAAGCCAAAAAAACAAGGCAAATCTTTGGCTCCTCTTTTCCTCATGCCCCATGCCTGATCCTTCTTCCCCCACCTGCAGAACGTATGTCTGCACCCCCAACTTCTCCCTTCTCATCCCACCGGCTACTACTACCTGACTCAATTCACGGGCAGCTTTTCCCCACTGCCTCCACCCTACACAGCAGCCAGAATAAAGGATTTGAGGTTGAAATAAGACTGTAGTCCTCCACTGCTGAAAGCCCTCCAATAGCTTAGTCTTTTTTTTCTTAGTCTGTTGTTTCTTCTAAAACAACAACAACAAACAAACAAACAAACAAAAAACGGGATATATTTGCAGAACGTGCAGGTTTGTTACACAGATAAACGTGTACCATGGTGTTCTGTTGCACAGGTAGGCGTGTGCCATGGTGGTCTGTTGCACAGGTAGGCATGTGCCATGGTGGTCTGTTGCACAGGTAGGCATGTGCCATGGTGGTTTGCTGCACCTGTTGATTCGTCCTCTAATTTCCCTCCCCTCAACAGCTTAGTCTTATACTTCAGCATAAAATCCAATGTTCTTTCCATCGCCTGCCTCTCTGTCACCTTCCCCAGACCCCTCACTCCTTCTGCTCCAACCAAACTGGCTTCCCTGCTGCTCCTTCCACTCTCCAAGCAGGTTCCCACCCCAGGGGAGCTGCGCTTGCAGTCTCCTCCCTGGAAGGCTTCTTGGATCTGATGTGCTCCTTCCCACCACTGAAGTCTCTGCTCAAGGATAGCAGCTCAGAGGGGCCTCCCCTTACTCCCAAATCTAAAACAACACCCCCAAACCCATAAGGCACTATCTGTCCCCCAGCTCTTGTTTCCCAGAGCACCTGTCATCTGAAATGAAAATGTCTCTTTTGTTTGTTTATGGCCTTCCCCATGAAAATGCAAACTTGAAGATAGGAAGCTTGTGTGTCCGGTTCCCTGCGGAGTCTCCAGGACTGACACTGGCTGGCGTCTGGCATGTAGATGGCGTGAGGTAAGATTCTGTTGAATGGGTGAGTTGGTGAAGGGATGGGTGTGCTGAGGGTGGGGGCATCTCCTTCAGCCCTGTTCCTGGACATGAGGCTCTGGCCGTCTGGTGCACAGTGTGGCGCGTGGGGGGGTCAGCTGGGCTTCAGCCCTCCCGCCTAGGCTGGGCCCCGTGCAGCGCTCTCTGGCACCCCCGACTGAGCCCCTCAGCACTGTGGGGAGCCCAGAGCCCAGTTCTCTCTCCCCCTGGTTTTCTCTCCCCATTGCCCCTACCCTGAGTTAAAGTTGGTGTCTGCTCTTCTCTTCCCCACACCCAGTCCGACCCCTGTTTCCAGTTGGAATGGCCTTGCCCACCGGGAGTGAGCCCAGAGCAGCACACTCCGGAAAGCTTGAGGACCTCTGGAGGGCTCGTCAGGATTCCTCTGCTGCCTACCCCCCTCCCACTCCCGCACCCCTAGCAGGGGCTAGAGTCTCCTAGGCCTCCTGGCCGCCTGCAGAAAGCGTTCTGGGCTGTCTCGTACCACTGGGCACCTGCGTCGCCGAAGACCGGGCCTGTGCTGCGCGTCTGGGATGTTTGGTCACAGTGCTGAGGGGCTCAGTCGGGGGTGCCAGAGAGCGCTGCACGGGGCCCAGCCTAGGCGGGAGGGCTGAAGCCCAGCTGACCCCCCAACGTGCCACGCTGTGCACCCAGGGTGAAGCCAATGCCTCCCAAGAGACTGCAGGCTTCCTTCCGAGCCCCACAGGCACTGCCCAAGAGCAGCAGCCTGGGATTCACTACTAGGCTGCCATGTGCCATCGTGGAGGAATCACTTCCTCTTCCAGGCCTCAGGCACCTTGCTACTTCAAAAACATAGATGGCCAGGGCTAAGGGCAAGGGCTTATTTTATTTCCAAAGTCTCTAAAGTCTCTGCATTAAGCAACCCCGAGGTCTCCGGTCCAGCACACTTAATCCTCTCCTGTGAGTGGCCCGACTCCCCTGCTGCCAGGGTAAACCCATCAACCACAGCAGAGATCAATCCAGGTCCTCCTGGTGCTAATTAGAAAGAAAGCTGGCTCCCAGGGAGCCGCGTCTCTTCCCCATTCCCACACAGAGGAGGTAATAAATGATTCATGGCAGGACGAGGGGCGGCGTCCCTGCAGGTCTTGGTCACCAGCTCCCAGCAGGCGCTGCCCCTCCTGCACCCCTTTCCTGACTCTGGCTCCCAGAAACAGATGAACTCTGATTGACTGGCAGTGCTGGAATTTATCAATGGCTTGTTCTCTCTGGAATCAGCTTTCATTGATCAAATCTGTTCCTAGCCCTCTGTTCCTGAGAATTCCCACAGGGACCAAGATTCACTTGTGCTGTCTTGTGGATAAAAACAAAAACACACCCCAGCTCACATGACTTCACTTTTTGCCACTCCTTCTCTCTGGCAAACATCCCCCCATGCCACCTAAGCAGGGAAGAGAGGGGGAGATATGACCTAGGTCTTTCCGCACTCTAGAATTTCGTGATTTTAACATGTGTACATGGAGTTTTCAGCCACGCACAAGCATGCTTTCTGGAGGGAACACGGGAAAATGCAAAGAACTGCTGAACCAATGCGCTACAAAGACAGAACTAGAGTGGATGCTTCTCCTTCTTTATATTTCCTCTAACATTATGTGATAACACTGTTTTGTGCAAAATAAAATATGGTAGGAATGCTGGGTGGGGAATCAAAGGGTGAAAGTTCCAAGAACGCACTGTCATGGTTGCTGGTAGGTGTCATTGCAGGTGGTACAATGAAGTTAGAGGTTTGAGAGAATTGCATGCAAGGGCAGCCATATCCCCCTCGCTCTTCTGGACATGGCCATTTTTCCAAAGTAAGCCACATCTGGGCAGCAAGTGCTGAGCAGGACCAGAGGTGGAAGGAGAGAGCATACAGTAAGTCTGACCTAACTACTAACCCTCCTGTAATGACCACTTGAAGCCGCAAGGCCTGAAGCCTGGCTCACAGACTATGTGCCCTGGACAAGAACTCCATCCATGTACCTGTATTCAAGTTGCACACTGTCCAGATATGCAATGTCCTGGGGAGGCGTGCCGTTTACATAGCAGACCAACTTATCTGAGAGTTGTGTGCGTGGGTACAGAGTCCTGCAGTAGCAGTGAAGAGCTACATAAATCCACCTGGCAATGTTATAAGTACACACGTATGCCTGCCTCATGGGGCCCTTTCCCAGCCACACTCTGGGAGGGACCTGCAGTCACTTCTCCTTCCTGCCAGCCCTTTAGGAAACCCAATTCATGCCCCCATTGAGGGAACAACCCAGAACAGTTGCCTATCCTTGGTGGTGGGTGGGAAGGAGGAAGGGAGTGTGGGTGGATGGGGTGTGATATTGCTGGTGTGTGTGAGGGTCTGAGGGCAGGGGCTGCCAGGGTAGTGCTCACTGGGGCCCTGGGAGCTCCCGGGAGGAGGAGGGCCAGCCGACCTCATACAGGTGTCCAGGTCACACTAAGGTGAGCCACCCAAGGAAGAGGCCCTTTCCTAATTCATGCAAAAGCCCTGTGGGCTAGTGGAGGCCTGGGCTTTAGGCCAATCCTGTCTTCTCTGCAGAAGGGGAATATCAGAACGCAGCCAGAGGGGGCCGTAGACAAGCAGATGGCCACACCCAGAGGCTTTGCTTGGATGTTTGTGGGAGGAGGTATTAAAGAAAAAATTATTCCTGACACTTACTAATATGGTCAGACTGACTTTCTTGAGGGGGGCTGCCACCCACGTATAGGGACTACTATCCTGGGGTTTTCCAGGAAGTGAGAGAGACTGGGCTCAACTCTGATGACAACAAAGACAAGTAGAGAGTCACAGCCCGGAAGCAGCACGGGGTAGATGGACAGATATCACTCAGAGGAAGGTGAAGGCTGGGGGGTTCTTGCTGCGAGCAGGGCCAAGGCAATAAGACCCCCAGGATGGGGAAGGAGGCATCTGATCAGATGTCAAGGGTGGGGGATTTTCACTAAAATCCTGACCCAGCAGGATTCTTGCTAAAACTGGAGTAAGCAGGCCAAGGCCAGGGCCCAAGGTCGGGGCTTTGCGAGCTCGGGGAGCCTGCCTAGAGGCAAGTCAAGGGGTGTCTTTGAGGAGGCTCCTAAGCCACAGGCCTCCCTTAGTCCTGCAGGGAGCAGCATGGGGTTCTGCCCACCCCGCCTTATAGTACAGCAGCCCCTCTGGGGAGTCTGGCCGCTGCCCCCCAATCCATGTCCCAGGACAGCTCTGTCTGACCAATAACAGGTTTGGTGCTCGAGGCGATTGCATGGACGGGGCCTCTTGGCTTCACCTAGGACTTTGCTTTCAAGGTCACATGGGGCTTTCCAGAATGACCTGCACAGCCTCACGGTGACCTCCCCTGGTAGAGGCAGCACAGCGGGCCCTGGAGTTCGCTGCACAGGGAGGAAAGCCATGGGGTGGAGGGTGGGCAAGAAGCCCTGGCCTGGGGACCCTGGGTCACAGTTCTGGTCACACAACCTCCTCATAAAACCTGATTTCCTTCATACCCCACCTCCATACACTTTGTGTTCCAGGCAAACTAACCTCAAGCAGCAACAGCGGGAAGCCTGTCTGAAGGCCCCTCCCCTGCTCCGGGGTCTGTGCAGCCCTTGGGTCCCCACTCGGGCTTCCTCTCCCGCCCCACTTCTCACCAGCGCCCCCTGCTGGATGCCCCATAGGAGGCCGTGGATGGCGTCCCAGCTCCTCCTGGACCCAGTGCTGCTGGGGCTGGGGAGCTTCCTCCTCTAGGAGCGCGAGATGGGAGCCTTCGGGAGGCGTCCTGCCGCACTCCTCAGACTCCAGGAGGCAGAAGCAAGCTGAGCCTGATTACTATTCCCAGGGGATTGCCGCCTGCTTTTTATTTATGCGTGTACTGGGAAGCTCTTTATTTACATTGCTGTAATTTACATTTCCCACAAGTGCCTGCCTTTCCCATCTCCTTCCCTTCTCCACATTGCTAAACACGGGTTCCCCAGTTGCTCCCGAACGCCGGCAGCGCACAGGCTTTTCTGAGGACTCCTGGGTAAACATCCGCCGTGTTCACCCGGAGTGTGGAAAGGTGGGCAGACATTTCTGTGCACACAGCAGGCTCCTGGCACTAGGTTTGGAGATGTTCAGCTACCCCAAACGCAACTCCTCGAAGATCACCATCCCCACAAAGGCGCCTCTGGCTGTCTGACCCCAGCTTCCCCAGAACTGGGGAAGGGCAGGTCACTGGGGTCACTGCGTTCTGGAACCTGAGTGTTCTACGGAGGCAGCCACACAAGTGCGGCAATTAATGTCGCCATTGATTTAGGTGAAGTCTGAAGGGTGCTCGTACTCTGTGTGACCCCACTACCTTTTCTTCAATGGGAGAGGGAGCCATGAACCCTTTCCGAAGTCTTGCAGTCTTGGGTGCATCTGCCTTCCTGCCCCTCCCGTCTTCCCAGGCTCCAGCCAGGGGATCAGCTGGGAGGATGCAACTCTCTTTGCCCCTTTCAAGCCTCTAGTCTCACCCTTCAGGCCTCTAGTCTCACTTCTCCCAGTCCAAGCTAAGAAACCTGCAGGCAAGGTGGATTCTACCCCCACGCTGGTGCCCACCAGCCCGGGTCTGACGCCTTGTCCTTGGCTGCCTGGAGACCACTGTGCCCTTCCTCACTGCCAGGGTGCTCCCTCCTGCCTGGCTGCACTCCCTCCAATCTGCGTACAAGCTGCAACCATGCCACGATCTTGAAGCACAGCCCAAATCACACCCTTGCTCAAAAGCCGTTCTTGACGCCCCTAGACCCAATCTAAGCACAAAACATCTTCTTATGACTCTCCCTCTCTTCATGCACCCTATCTGTCACCCAAACTAAAGAATAAGGAATTACATCCGTATTCCTTATAGAATAAGGAATTACATCCGTATTCCTTATAGAATAAGGAATTACTCTACAAGGAGCCCCTGCACTCCATACTGCCTGCTTTATTTGTCTTTGTCACACTTGTCACTGTCTAACTCACTAGATACCTTATTTATTTCTGGTATTCTGTCTCCCTCCCCCGCTAGAATGTAAGCTTGTATAAGAGGGCTTTTTGTCTGTTTTGTTCACTGCTTTGAAACAAACAGGGCCTGGCACAAAGGAGAGGCTCAAAAACCACCTATTGAATAAATGAATGAACAAATGGATGAGAAGTGACATTTGTCCAGTGGTCCCAGTTTTCTGCCCTCATCACATGCATCATCTTGGCTCATCCTCACGACCACACGCCGAGGTAAGTGCTTTGCCCTCACTTCACACATGTGAGGAAGTCCCATGAATTCCCAAGGTCACAGAGGCTGGGCAGGTGTAGTTTTGTTCAGCAGGAGTCCCTGCGTTAGGTGGAATGAAGGAAGGACCCAGGCTCCACTGGCGACTGTGTTCAAGCTTGGTCTGATGTCACCGTCTGTCCCTGTCCTCACCTTCAACACCCACCTGTCAAACCTGAGCTCCCTAATGCTCTTCCTGACCCCTTCGGCGGGGCCTTGGGCTTTTTGTTTTTTAAAAAAACCTTTTATTACATTCATACCTACATCCTACTACTAAATGAGGATCCTGTTCCTGAGGACACAATGCACAGACATGAATCACAGCGCTGAGCACCTGCTCCATCTTACAAACACTGAAGGTGTAATGAGTGCTTGTTAAATGAAGGAAGAGAAAGAAAACAGCTTGAAAATCATTGTGTCTGTGTCTTGTCGTATGTCTGTGGCCCTTAACTCTAAATGACCACCTTCATCCCAAACTTATTGTATTCCTGGGAACTATTCTAGAATATTCGAGTGCTGAATATCGGACTGTGTCTCCCCCATTTGAGCTGTGTTCTGCCCGCACCCAGCATGACCCAGTTGGGAGGGGCGGTGTCTTTAAGTCGAAATGGGTGAATTTTTAAGCAGGGAGGGAGAGTGAATCTCCCACAACATTTTGTCTCATTTTCAAAGGACTGTCACTGTGGAAGACAGTATGGCGATTCCTCAAGGATCTAGAACCAGAAACACCATTTGACCCAGCAATCCCATTACTGGCCATATACCCAAAGGATTATAAATTATTCTACTGTAAAGACACATGCACACGTATGTTTATTGCAGCACTATTTACAATAGCAAAGGCTATTTGCTATGTAAATGAACCAACCCAAATGCCCATCAATGATTAGACTGGATAAAGAAAATGTGGCACATATACACCATGGAATACTATGCAGCCACAAAAAAGACGAGTTCATGTCCTTTGCAGGAACATGGATGAAGCTGGAAACCATCATTCTCAGCAAACTAACACAGGAACAGAAAACCAAACACCGTATGTTCTCACTCGTAAGTGGGAGTTGAATAATGAGAACACATGGACACGGGGAGGGGAACATCACACACGAGCCTGTCGTGGAGCGGGGGGGGGGGCTCACCCACTCTCTGAGCTTCAGTTGGGAGGGGGCATGTATCCCAGAACTTAATTTTCTTTAAAAAAGAAAGGGATGTATATTCACTGTGGGATATTTAGAAAACACGAAGGTGTCCAGAAGAAAACACAAATGCACATTGTTCTTAATCCGCACAACTTCGCGGCCAGGTGGGTGGAATTATTCCCTCTTTACAGAAGAGGAAACTGAAGCTCAGAGAGTGGAAGTAGCGGCCCAAACCCTTGGGCCAGTAAGCCGGGCAGGGCCAGGCTCTCACCCATCTGTGCCTGAATCCAAGCCCAAGGCCTCCCATCCAGACCAAGAGCTTTGCAGGCTCAGCATCCCAGAGCGTGGATCCGCGGCGTGGCGGCCAGGGTTTCGGGCGCTCCCGTGGTTTGGGCGCTGCCGCTGCGCTCCCCCAGCTGCGACCCCCTGCGTGGGCCAGCATCGTGTCGGCCGGGCCCAGCGCTGTCCTGGCGCTTCAGAAATCTTTGTTGAGCGAATGAATGAAGTAAGGAATGACAGCAGTCAACGCAATGAACGACCCGCAGGCTCCGGCTCGCGTGTTCCCTCTCCAGCCCCCAGCGAACCGGAGCCGGGCTGGCGCCTGAGGGGAGTCCCCGGTGGAGGGCACCGCGCAGCTCCGCGTCCCCGCGCCGGCGCCGAGAGGGAGGCCCCGCCCTACGGGCAGCTGCGGAGCCATCTGCTGCGCGGGCGGCGCCGCTCCTGTGTTTGTTTACAACCCGGCCCAGCGAGCGGCAGGAGCTCGGCTCCTCTTCCGGGCGCGCGGCGGTGCCAGTGGGGGAAGCGCAGGGCGCGAGGGGCGCGGGGCGGGACAGCCGCCGCTCTGCTCCCCGGCTCCCCGGCCCGCGCCCCCCCGACCCCACCCCGCGGCGCCCTCTCGCCCCCTCTAACCCCCTGTGCGACCCCGTTGGAGTGCGGTCCACGGGGACAACAGCATTTCCAGGATCCAGGAGTGTTCAGGATGAAGGGAGGTGGCGCGCAGGGTGGCACCTAAAAAACAACGCTCCTGCAGTGTCCCTGTAGGTGACAGGATGGGTGTTAGGCATTTCACAAAATCTCTAAGTCCAATAGCTCGCCCAACTCAGGGGATTCCGCTTTTTGACAGTGGCCAGAGACAGGCAATAAGGTCTGGTTTAAAATTTTTTTTTTTTTTAGACGGAGTCTCGCTCTGTCGCCCAGGCTGGAGTGCAGTGGCGCGATCTCGGCTCACTGCAAGCTCCGCCTCCCGGGTTCCCGCCATTCTCCTGCCTCAGCCTCCCGAGTTGCTGGGACCACAGGCGCCGCCACCGCGCCCAGCAAATTTTTTATGTTTTTAGTAGAGACGGGGTTTCACCGTGTTAGCCAGGATGGTCTCGATCTCCTGACCTCGTGATCCTCCCGCCTTGGCCTACCAAAGTGCTGGGATTACAGGTGTGAGCCACTGCGCCCGGCCAATTCCTTTTTTTTTTTTTAAAGCTTTCTGATGTAAGTGCACTTCTGGTGTTACCACTTTTACCTCCACTCCCCACAGCAGCCACAAGCTCAGGGTTGGATCAGAGCTTGGGGAGGGTGGCAGGTGGAGATAATGAGAAATAACCCTAAGTTCTGGGCTTAGGGGTGCTAGCAGGTAAAGGTAAGTGACATCAGGACAGTGACTAAGAGCCAGACTTTGGCGAGACAGCTAGTGTGGGGAGGAGACAGTCAGCAGCAGGGCTTTCCCCTCCTCCCGCCTCCCTGCCTCCATGCCTCCACCTCTTCAGGCCTCCCCGCCTCCAGCCTGCACTGCAGACCTTCCCTAGACCATGCTGGACCTACAGCCCCGGCCTCCTCCGTAGTCCGGCTGTGCCTTGATGGTGCCACCTGCCTGGAACTAGGGGTGCTCCCTGTACTCCCAGAGGGACAGTTGTGGGAGACCCCAGCCTGATCCTCGGATGCCCAGGGACTCGTTTCTACATGATTATTGGTCTGTTTGGGTTTTTCTCCTCGATACAAGGGACTAAGAGGTTACAAAGTCCTGACAAAGAGGAGGTTACACTTCCCACACACAAAGGAGCTCGCAATCTAGAAGGGGAAGACGGGGAAGACAAAGTGGACAGGAATCACCGCTATTCGATGCCTGCCTACTATGTGCCAAGTGCTGAGTTTGCTGTTTCTCTGGCATTTCATCCAATAAATACTTGTTACATCCTGCACTGCACTGGGCTCTGTGGATGGAGCATAAAACAAGTCTTGTAGATGAGAAGAGAGAATTAAAATAATTCCAATAATAGCATGTGTGCCATAAAGGAAATACCTCTTTTAATCCCGATACAAACCCTGATGAAGGGTAAATATTCTTTTTCCCATTTTACAGATAACGGCTCAACGAGGAGAAACAACTTGCCCAAGATCTCCAAGGCAGGGTTTGGAGCCAGGTCTGGAGCCTGTATTCTGAAGGTAACGTCCACCTAGGGGCGAACGTTGGAGGTGGCTCACCTGCCAGCTCTGGATGAAACAGCTGGGCCACAGCACCATGAATGGCAAAGGTTCCTTGCTGGGGCTAAAGCAGGATAGATATCCACGTGGAGAGTGCTGTTTTCACAATTCTGAATTGGCTGGGTGTGGTGGCTCACACCTGTAATATCAGCACTTTGGGAGGCCCAGGTGAGAGGCTCACTTGAGCCCCAGAAGTTCGAGACCAGCCTGGGCAACATGGCAAAACCCCATCTCCACAAAAAGATACAAAAATTAGCTGGGCATGATGGTGTGCACCTGTAGTCCCAGCGACTATGGAGGCTGAGGTGGGAGGATCACCTGAGCCTGGGGAGGCTGAGGACGCAGTGAGTTGTGATCATGCCACTGCATGCCAGTCAGGGTGATGGAGTGAGACCCTGTCTCAAAAAAAAAAAAAAAAAACATGTCTGAATAAGTAAAAATAGGAATAGACACTGTGACTAGGAGCCACCATCTGACAATCCCATTTGGGAGAAGCATAGACCTGTCTGGGTGAGTCTCCCTCATGCATATCTGTTCATTCATTCACTCATTCAACACGCCCTGAAAGATCACCCCGCCCTGGTGGAAGGGCATGTCCTGGGGGCTGTGGAAGTACAAAGGAAAGAGAATTAAACATCCATTCCCCTCTTCCAGGAGCAGAAGCCCAGGGTGAGACCAGCCCATTAAACCTACTTGGCCCATAGAAGGAGAAGAAGGAAGGGGGCTGGGCAGAAGAAGAGGCAGGAGGGCAGCCGTCGGTGACGGTGCAAGGACATCACTGGAGGCTGTTAAAATGAGTCTGTGTGCTTGGGTCAGGCAAGGACGCAGCCAGCATCAGCTGCTGCTGCTCTTAGCTTCCCTGCCCGTGTCCCTCGGCTGGCCCTGCTCCTCCCTCCAAAAAACAAGCAAGAATTCTAACAGGGTGAAACCAGGACAGTGGCTGGCTCACACATCCAGGGGAAAATGATCCGAAAGCACCGCATTCCATGGGACAGACAGGCCAGGAAAACCAGGATGCTCAGAGAAACCAGACCTGACAGCAGACGGCAAATAATATCCCATCCGGAAGTATGACAGGACAAAAGGAGAAGCTTCACACATCAGCCCATCTTGCCCTGGGCTAGTCCGTGCCCAGGCACTCGGGGACGTGGACCACGGAGAGCAACACAAACTATCATGTGCCAGGAGGCCTGGGAGCCAAGGCCAGAGGGTGGGGAGGAGCTGCAGGCTTCTCAAAAGACCCAGGGGCCAACTGTGACATGTGATCTATAAGCCAAATATTTATAAATGGAATCAGATCTCCTCCTAGGTTGATGCCTTTATTTGTATGTTCCTTCATTTAGCCCCAACTCTCCTTATCCCCCTGGTAAGATCTTATAAATCAAATGCACACACACCAATACCTGCAGCTCCATGAGGTCAGGAGGTATTTCATTAACACCATCTCTCCTCTACATGCCTGGTCCAGCAAAGACCCAGGCAAAATGGGGGCTGACTGGCCGATTAAACGCACTAGCGAGGGAGAACTTCTGGTTAAAACAATTTATCTAGATCTTTTAAAAGCAAAGAATCCCACAATAGTAAACATAATTACTCCTTAATGTGATCTGGTTTTTAGTTGGAGTTGCATCTGTTTTATGGAACAAACTCTTTTTTTAAATACTGTGACATAAACAGCTACGTACTTGCGAAAACTGTCCTCCTTTCCCTGGGCACAGAGCCAGCCCCACCTCCCAGCCTCCTTGGCAGTCAGTGTGGCCGTGTGCCTGAGTTCTGGCCAATGGGAGGTGAGTGGAAGTGGGTGTCCCTTCCAGATCTGGTACTGAAATTCTCCCACAGGTAATTCTGTGTTCTCTTTCCTCATGCATTGGCTAGAAGTGAAGGACTCCAGAGCCCCCTGGAGATGGAGGATGGAGGAGCCGCGTTCTTGAATCCTCACATGGAATGCCAGCCACAAATTGGCATTTGGACTCCTATATGGACAAGAAATGAATTTAAATCCTATTAAGGCTGGGTGCAGTGGCTCATGGCTGTAATCCTGATGCTATAGGAGACCTAAGTGGGAAGATCACTTGAGACCAGGAGTTCAAAACCAGCATGGGCAACATAAGTGAGACCCCTGTCTCTACCTAAACAAACAAACAAACAAATAAAGTAATATAAAATAAGATTAGCTGGTCTTCAGAGGGACAGAACTAATAAAGAAAAATAAATCAAAGTTAAAAAAATAATGTAAAGAACAAAAAGGAAAGTTAAAAAAAAAATAATCCCACAAGATAAAAGTAGCCAGGTGTGGTGGTGTGAGCCTGTAGTCCTAGCTACTTGGGAGGCTGAGGTGGGAGGATCACTTGCATCCAGGATTTGGAGGCTGCACTGAGCTATGATCTCACCATCTCACCTCTGTATTATTCCTCCCCAGCTCCCCAGGTGACGGAGCAAGACTCTGTCTCGAAAAAAAAAAAAAAAGTCCTATTATGCTACTGAGATTACGTTATGGCATTGCTCTATTATTACAGCACCCAGCATTAGTCCAGCACAAGCACTTAAATGCATAACATGGCTGGCAAGTCAGGCTTGGGTAGGGGAGGTACCGATAAGGGTTAAATTTTAATATATGGGGAGAGGCTGATGCCAGGAACATCCATGGAGATGAGGAGTTCTGAGATCTCCTGATACGCTTGGCTCAGTAAAATTTTTTGGAATCCCCTCATTCCCTTTCCCACCTGCAACTTGTACCTGGCCACAGATACTCTCCATTTGCTGTTCATCAAGTCTCCCCATAGTGGCTACTCGACACTGGGATTTAACTGATGGCCCCAGAATGCATCCCTTTCTCTTTAACTTTTTCCTCAAGCTAATAATTTCCCTTAATCTTCTGAACTTCCCATCGGGTCTGACAAAAAGCTTACTGAGTGCCTTGTTCCGCCTCTATTTCATGCAACCTTCTGAAGTTCTCTTTTATATCAACATCCATCAGTCCTTCCCTTTCTACTGCGTTTGGGTTCTATCTCTTTCATGCATCGCTTCCCCATGTTGCTTTCCTGCGTCCTCCAGTCTCACTCTGCTCTGCCCCATTTCCTGTTTATTTTCCAATAAATGGTTTCCTTCATCTTTCATGCATTTCCTCCCTTCCCAGTGCTCCAACCACAACCCCACTTATTTTCTGAGACACACTCCCTCTCCATTAATCTTTCAGCTAGGAAAGAGCGGCTAAAGCTTTCCATTCTTGTGCATCTCTGCCTTAGTTAATTAGAGCCTTGTGAATAACAAACTACAACTGTTTAACTAGCTGTTTCATCCTGACTCTTCTGCCCCTCGTGGTGGTGGGCCATCATCTGATCACATAGTTCATAATCTGTTATCGTGCCAAGAAGGAAGAAAGCTCCCGACATCTTAAAAGAAAGGAAGCAGAATAATTTATAGAAAGAAATAAAGTGCTTAGTCAAAAGTATACTGCAAGAATTGTCACTGACTTGTTCTCAGCTTTTCCCTCATTAAACTTTTCATTTTCTGCCATCTGTCAAATATAAATCAACTTCTGTAAAGTTTCCTTAGACATTTCAAATACTTGCATACTCTATTCTTTCATTCCCTTTTCCCTCCAGGCATTTATAATTCTTCGACTTCCAAAAAGAATTGTGATCGTTCATAACAGGAGGCACACAAATAATAACAATAACTTGCAACGTGAAAGAACGTGAGCCACTGTAAGAAATGGCAAGGTCCATGAATCTACGTATCTCAGGTTAAGGATACTTATTGTCACTGAGCACAAAATTGATCCCTGAGCTAAGTGCACATAGTGTTAAAGACAAAGCAGAAAGGAAAACAGAAGAAGTGACAAAGACCTCAATGGTTAAAACTAGAAAGCATACTGTACATGACTTTACTCTTTGTTACTCCTGTAGAAAGTCTTTGAACTACTTTAAAAATATTTCCTTACATCCTGCCTATTTGCTAAAAGGATATGACACAGCATAAAATTTTAAAAATCATTATTGTAAAAATAAAGACAAGACATGCTAAATGGGATATGTGGTGGAAGGCAGACTGATTATAACTTTCTTTTAAAAGGCTAGACTCATGGTAATGGACACAATTGAGTACAGACTTTAGCTCTGAGCTCCCCAGCACCCATGGCAAAGAGGGAACACAAGATTATAGAGCTGATTGTTTTCTAATCACAGTTACAAGATAGTCACTTCGTAACTATGAACTATGAGAGGAAGTTGTCTTATGGGTCTTGTCAGTTCCCTTATTCTTCAGAAAAACTCTCCAGGGCTTCTATCATGTAATCTTCAAAACCCTTGGCCAGCTCCACCATCCAGTGGCTTCACCATATGACCCAGCTCTCTGCCTGCACTGAGGACATTACTTTATCCTTGGATGTAACGTTTCTCAGGCATTTAGGTTCTGTAGCCATGATGAGTGCCGTATTAGCCACACTAACTGCAGTCTCATCTACTTATGTTTTTTCTTTCACTCTACTTGCATTTTTACTTAATAAGTTTTTTTATCCTGGGAAATCCCTGCTTTGGGAGACTAATAGCCTCGAGAACGTTTGTATTCCTTCCTGGCTTGTGAACAACTTACTCCTTCCTCGCATTCCACCTGAACTCCGTCTTTCCCTCCAAGCCCAGCTAAAGTCCCATCTCTTCCGTGGAGCCTTTCCTGATAACTCAGCCTGGGAGCTGAAACATCCTCCACTGAGCCCAGGGCTGGCTCCTGCCTTCCTACTACACAGCGGCTGTCCTCAAATAGGCAGTGGCATTTTCCCCTAACAACTGAGCACATCGTAGGTGCCCCATAACATGGCAATGTAGCAGGGCTGAGCAATGGATGTGTGCCCACATTACCTGGGTTCCTGGGTAAGTCATGCTTCAAGCTTCAGTTTAGCCAGCTATAAAATGGCAAAGGGGTTGCGGAAGAGGGGGCTCTGTATTCTCTGAAGTCCCTGCCATCTTGAAGTCCCGCCTTCTTTGGCGTCCCCCAAATGCACCCTGATTTTGGTGTTTTGCGCTGCTTCAGTTTTCCTTCCAGGGAGTCGCACCCATGGGTTCTTTAGCAATCAGCAGCCTTTCTTGTCTCTAAGACAGCCCTCCCTGTGCCCCGCCTCTGCCCGAAGCAGGCACATCCGAGTCCTGGAAAGCCTTCTGACCCCTTCTCTCCTCTCAAACTGGTCTGGTCTCTGCCTGTTTGAAACAGACTATTTTTAGCCTCCATTTCTGTCTGCTCAATTTTTCTGCCTTCCACAATTTCTATTGCATCTTCAGGAATACACTGACATTTCTGTCCCTGGTGAAACATTTAGTCTGTTCCTGATTTTGGACATAAGCCACCAAGTCCTGGACTGTACAATGACAGAGTTGCTCCATTCTAGTTGTGGTTCTGCCTCCTGGCAGGTGCTGCACTTTTGTGGATGTGGCTTAACCACTCTGAGCCTTGGTTTTCACATTTATCCATTAGAGACGGCACCTGCTTGGGCTGACTCAAAGTTAGCAATCAATCAAGACAGCCCCAATCCCATGGTCTGCTTGACCAGTTCACGAGGCCAGTCCTGAGGAAAGCTTTTCCTCCAAAGCACGTGGACAGCACAAAAGAGTTTACAAATCACTTTCTCATACACTGTCCTTTGAGGCATTGCAATCATTGTGGCCATTTTCTAGATGATGCAGCTGAGGCTCAAGCAGCTTGCCCAGGACATGCATCCAGGTCTTCAAAAACCAGACCTCACACTCCCCACCTGCAACAGGCTGGCAGAACACTCGAGAGGCCCATCTGAGCTACAGGTGTCCGCACACAGTGGTCCCCAGAACCCACACTCCTGTCCCCCACACTGAGGGATGTGTGGGCCACTGTCACCTCCCCACAAGGACTCGTTCCCACTGCAGTAGTGCGAGATGGGGCTGCAGAGGTGCACGTGGAAGCTTCATGGGGGTGCTGCTGTGAAGAGGCAGAAACAAGACCCGAGGGCAGGATGAGCGAGGCAACAGGGCTGTGCGACACTGCTTCATCTTGCCTGTAAGCTGTGGCTTAGGGAGCAGACAGTGTCGGAGAGACGTCACCCAGGCTGGCGGGGAGGGGAGAATGCCTGACGCGGGCATCTGAGTCATTCTGACTGAGGAGGAGGAGGTGACTCTGACTCTCCCAGCAGGGGCAAGGGCAAGAGGCTGGGGTGGCAGCTTGAGGTCCTAAAATAAACCTGCACATTTGGCTTGAGCTTGCATCCTCTGTGGATTCCCTGGCCTCCTGGACACCTGGAGCAGCCACTGTGGCAGCCTGGACAGAGCCCCCCACCTGGGTGATCTTGACCCAGGAACCTCTCCTCTGGGCATCAGAGTCCCCTTTGAACATCAAAAGGGCTGAACTGGACCATTCCTGGGTCTTTTTGAGTCTTAACGTTCTAGGATTCTAAATGAGTACTTTGGTGGTTATTGACTCTGTCTGACAGTGAAACATTATTTATCTTGGACATGGGCCAAGTGATAACAGACATTTCTTGAAAGGTAAAGATTCCCCAGGTGAAAAATCCACCCACAGGGCTGCTTCTCTTCCTGTCACCAGCTGAGGGGGGCCGGGACAGGTGGTCGGTGGGTATCCACAGCCAGTTTCCTCTTCTTTCCGGGCCCCCTCCCCAAACTCCCTGAAGCTGGATGTGGCCACATGGCAGGCCCAGAGAATGGGGAGAGGAGTGTCTGCCACTTCCAGGAGCAGGCGTTTCAGAGGTGGATGTGCCTCCCCACACTTTTTGCCCCATCCGCCAGCTGGAACACAGGACTGCTCTGGGGTTGCACCACTGAGCCTGGGGGTCTCCCCATGACTGCAGCTGCACCCATGCTCACTGGGTAATGCAGTGACCGGATACCCTCATCGGTCTGCATAGTGAGTGAACGTGGGGTGGTTGCTGTTGCTTGTCCACCTCCCCTGCTGGATTCTGAGCTCTCTGGGGTTCAAGGTCACATTTGACTTTTCCTCCTGTCTCCAGGGCTGGCCTCAGCACCTGACTCAATAGTGGTTTGTTGATTTGGGAAAATCACACCTTCAACGGCCTCTCCCAGTCCATCTGCTCTTTGTGGCCCTAGAGTTGGAGACTGAGAGCCCACTGGCTGTCCCTGTCCCCTGGGATGGACCCTGGGAGGGCCCCTCCCAGCTCCACTCCATCATCTCAGACCCTCAGAGATAAGGGGGCCTGGTGACCACCTCCTCCAGAGGCAGCCTGGGGGCGTCTATGGTTATCTTGATGACTAAGGGCATCCCTGGGATATGGTGGGTGGGGGCTGGGCAGGCTGAACATGTCTCAGTGAGCAACAGTCCCCTCCGTGAAGGACTGTCCTGCCAAAATGCCATTAGTGTCCTGACACAGATGCCTGGGACCCTGACGCTTCTTGAGCCATTTCCCATTTTTTTCTTGCACTTTTTGCCCTGCCATCTACTAAAATCCCTTCTTTTCCTTGCCTGCTCCCTGCCTGCACAATGCTTTCTCCTCCCTCTCTCTTCTGCAGAAAGCTGGCTGCTTCAGGCAGCCTGGAATGACATCTCGGCAGGTCCTGGTGCCCACACAGCTGTGTGGACATGGGCAGCGTGGGTTTCTCCTTTGCACACAGCCTGCGCACCCTGCCCTTCCCCAGAGAGAGGCTTCCCAGGAACACAGGCTCCTACAGGAGCTGCGGCCAACCCAGCCAGCTGGACACCGATGGTGTGACACCCACATGGGCTCCCACCAGCAAACAGCCCATCCCTGGCCAATGCAGGCCCCGCCCCCTCGTCATGCCCCCCCCCCCCCCCACCCCCCCCCACACACATCCGTGTGCTGTCAATAAGCACAACCATTTGCACTGGATCCCTGGGAGCCTGCTACACTGGTCACAACTGATTTCTTCCTTCAGAAAGGCACCCGCTAGGCAGAATCTCCTTCCTTGATCCGAATACCCTCCTGCACCTACGTTCTCCCATCTGCCCCTCTCCAGGCTGCTCCTTTTCACTGGGGCAGTTTTCCCACTGCTCCATGGCCAGCCCAACCTCGGGGTCCCG
Organism: Piliocolobus tephrosceles; assembly: GCF_002776525.5. Classification (NCBI taxonomy): domain Eukaryota; kingdom Metazoa; phylum Chordata; class Mammalia; order Primates; family Cercopithecidae; genus Piliocolobus; species Piliocolobus tephrosceles. The sequence continues at coordinate 1,027,968 of NC_045440.1, read as the reverse complement.
AGGCTAACTTACAAGAGTGATGACCGGACCTTCCATGTTTTCCCTTCCCCCAGTCTTGCCCCATCAGCAGAGCTGAGACCAGCATCACGATCACTGCCACCAAGTGGGTGGGGCAGCTCAGCCCAGAAACATGGCCCTAGGGTCCTCCTTAACAGAAACATGGCCCCAGGGTCCTCCTTTACAGGAACATGGCCCCAGGGTCCTCCTTAACAGAAACATGGCCCCAGGGTCCTCCTTAACAGGATAAAGAGTAGACGCCCCACTGTCTTCGATGAGGCAGGCAGGTTCTACTCTCTAACCTGAAAGGATACGCCAAAAAAGAAAACATCGACATTTGGAGGGACCCACGCTGGTCCTCTGCCTCGCAGGAGCCCTGGGGTTCTTTCTCAGTCTGAAGCATGAGCAGCCCTCCTGGTCCATCCCCCACCAGAGGACGCCACCTCTCCCAGTCTTCCCTGACTCCACCTGCCGTCTCTCTCCTGCAAGGCCCTCCCTGGAGCCTGGCCAGGGCCGGTGTTGCCAGACCTCAGGGTCATACAGACTTCAGCTCACACAGCTGTACCCTGTCTGCTCTCCTCCTCCACTTCCTCTGATGACCCTCATGATGGGTCATCTAAGAGCCATACCCCTCACCCCAAGTGCCATTTTCCCCTGCCCCAAGCTGAGCATAAAAGAAAGTGTCCTAGAGTGCCATCACTCCGCTAACATTTCCAGAAAAGGGCTCCGGAGAGGATCAGTAAGCAAACACAATAAAGGGCGACAGGGGAACGTAGGTTCAAGAGAGTTCAGAAGTCAAGATTTCTTTACTGCAGAACCTCCAGAGCCTTCAATGCACTATTGTGCAACTGGATTTCCAAGAAGGGGATGTAGCATGCGGTGTGGCCCAGACTCACTGGCAGGCTAAACTTTGTGACAGGAGAGCTTCTAGGAACACACCAGGGAAAAACTACCTGAGTCAACCTTGGGTATTTTAATGTTCTCAGGAGGGCCTTGATATTGACCCAAGGATTAGTCAATAGAGGCCAGGCTGGTTCATGACTTCCGCCCTTCTGCAGGCGTTTCCCAAGCAGTGTTTCCTAAAGCGATCTTCTGAAGATGAGCCGTGAATTAAGCAGAACTCTTCCTCCCCCTGGCCCCACAGCTTTGGCCTCCGGGTTCTGGACATGGGAGTCCTGGCACACAGATGTGGAAGAAATAGAAAGAAGACCCTCAGGGCGGTGCTGGAGGACAAGGGTCGTTAGTCTGGGGTCCCCTTAGTCTCCAGGACTCCCCTTAGTCTCATGTGTTTGCCCTGCATCTTGGTTTATGTTTTTGGAGAACATGGACGTTATTCATCCATGCCTCATCAATCCCTGCTGAGAGGTTTAGGTAAAAGAGGGGGGCTGGGTTTGTACCAGTACACTTCACTGAAAAAAATATTTCCTCAGTGACTCTAAAGGAACATTTCTGCTAGATTTCACATGTGTAGTCCAGAACCAGAAACTTTGAGAATTTCGGACCTATTTGTGGGTAGGTGGAGAAGATCAGAGAGGGGCAAGTTGGGGTGGTGGTGGTTAAAAAGCAAAGCAAAATAAAGAAACAGAAAACCAGGTACTGAGTGAGCAGGCTCTCCCCAAAGCTAGTCTTTAGGCTGGTTCCATCCGGAAAAATGCCAGTGCCTCACTAGTAGATCCCAATGGGCAAAGTAGCAGGAGGTCAAATGGGATAAAAATGTGAATGTAATGATTCCTCACATTTACATAGCACCTTACAGTTTATAAAACACTTTCATACACATGATTCCATTTGAACTTCATAAAATCCTTACATAGGAGGCAAAGCAGAAAAGGCTCCCTAATTTAGAGATCATGAATCAATAATTAGGTGACTTGCCCAAGATCTCCCAGCTTATTGGAAAACCAAGGATCAAGATGGAAGCCTTCTGCCTTCCTGCCTGCTGCCCCTCATTCCTCCTGCTGAACCCACCAGACCAAGAGTACATGGCAGGTAAGAATATCAAGGAATGAATGAGCAAATCAACCAACCCAGCACTGGGGTGCCATCCCAAGAAGCTACATAGTCACTGGCACACAGGGGGTACGGCTGAGGTGGCACAGATGGTTGGCCATCTCCTCCTGGCCAGTTCATCTCATTCACTGGAACAGGGTCATGAACAAAGCAGGTGTTTATTAATGGATATTCATATCACATTCTCAAAGCTGGGCCCTGGGTGGGCAAAGCAGTGAGGTGCTGTGAGGTCTCAGAGCCTGGGCGCAGTTTCCTCATGGTGTGGTCATTGCTCAGCATTTAGGGCCCTGGAGGTATTGAAGAAAAAAAAATTTTTTTTGAGATGGACTTTCCCTATTGTTGTTCAGGCTAGAGTGTAATGGCCTGATCTCGGCTCACTGCAACCTCCACCTCCCAGGTTCAAGCGATTCTCGTGCCTCAGCCTCCTGAGTAGCTGGGATTATAGGCACATACCACCACATCTGGCTAGTTTTTTGTATTTTTAGTAGAGACGGGGTTTCACCTTGTTGGCCAGGCTGCTCTCGAACTCCTGACCTCAGGTGACCCACCTCCCTCAGCCTCCCAAAGGGCTGGGATTACAAGTGTGAGCCACTGTACCCGGTCACTGAAGAATAAGGTGAAGATGAGGCCTGTTGTGGGCAGAATTGGGTCCTCCCTGAATTCAGAGTGGAAGTCCTACCCCCAGTACCCCCAGAATATGACTGTATTTGGAGATGGGGCCTTAAAGGTATAAAATGAGGTCGAATGGGTGGGCCCTAACCCTATATAACTAGTGTTCTCTTGGAGAAGAGATTAGGACACAGACTCACAGAGTGATGACTATGTGAGGACATGGGGAAAAGGCAAGTGTCTGCAAGCCAAGGAGAGAGGCTTTGAGGAAACCAACCCTGCCGGCACCTCGACTTAGGACGTCTGCCCTCAGGAACTGTGAGACAGTAAATGTCTGCTGTGGAAGCCCCGAGGCTATGAGCCCCAAGTCTATGAGCTCCCAGTCTATGAACCCCAAGTCTATGAGCCCCCGGTCTATGAGCCCCGAGTCTATGGGCCCCCAATCTATGAGTCCCGAGTCTATGAGCCCCAAGTCTATGAGCCCCCAGTCTATAAGCCCCCAGTCTATGAGCCCCCAGTCTATGAGCCCCCAGTCTATGAACCCCAAGTCTATGAGCCCCCAGTCTATGAGCCCCGAGTCTATGAGCCCCCAGTCTATAAGCCCCCAGTCTATGATGTTTGTTATGACAGTATTAGCAAGTGAATACGAGGCCCAAGGTCAGGCTGGGACCCAAGAAGGCGATGTAAGGTGGCCCAGCACCCTCTCCCCACTGGGCGATAATCCAAGTGAATGTCCTGTCTGTTCACATCACAGGGCATTCACCCTTCCTTTCCTAATACTGTGTCCTCTGAAGATAAGCACTCCACCAAGAAAATCAGATCATATATAGACCTCCAAAGAGCTTGAAGTCCAGAATAATGTACAAACACACGGCCAAGATAAATACATAGAAAACACCCAATATTTTTAACACAGTGTGTCCAAAAGCCAGTGTGTGGGTTGACTGTTTCCCAGAGGAGCAAGCTCTCTGTGGTGACCGCATCTCTAGCTAACCCTCTGAGACCCAACAGTCAACCCACATCAGTGATGAGAAGTCACTTGTACGGCCAATACCACCCCACCTCTGTTTTGGTAAGGTCTGTTGGAGAGGCAGCAGGGCTCCTCTCAACATCCACATTGCACAGGAGGATGTGCAGGCTTACAGAAGGTTATAAGGCTTGCCCAGGGTCATGCATCTTGCACTGGTGAAGCCACAAGTCCACAGGTCTCATGTTGAGTGGAGAGAGAAGGGAGAGAACTCCACGCCCCGGCACGCGGGGTAGAGAAGGTGGGGGCCGCCCCAACCAGGCAACAACACACGTGTTAGGGTGGGGATACGCTGGTGGTCAGAGGGCAAAACAGGGGTGGCCAGAGTGTCTGAACTGTGCCTGAAGCTGCCTGCCAAAGTTGCCCCCACATGCTAGGCCAGGTGCGGTAGCTCAAGCCTATAATCCCAGCACTTGGGAGATCAAGACGGGTGGATCACTTAGAGGTCAGGGGTTTGAGAACAGCCTGGCCAACATGGTGAAACCCCATCTCTACTAAAAATACAAACATTAGCCAGACATGGTGGCGGGCACCTGTAATCCCAGCTACTCGAGAGGCTGAGGCAGAAGAATTGCTTGAACCTGGGAGGCAGAGGGTGCAGTGAGCCGAGATCGCACCTCTGTACTCTAACCTGGGCAACAGAGTGAGACTTCATCTCAAAAAAATAGTTGCCCCCACATGCTAAAGGACGCTGTGATTAGCACATTCCAGAAATTAGGGTCCTGTCTATATTTTCCTGCGAAAGGCAATCATTCATTAGCTTGTCTCACTGATATCGCCACCTTTCCCAAAATCCAAGTCCCTGTGGAATCCACGTGTCCTTGTATGAGTATTGGGATCCCTCCTGAGGCACAATAATTAAGGGCTGTAATGAACTCTGGAGACTGCGCTTATGCAAACACTGGCTGAGGGTCACCTGTATGCTAGGAACTGCATTGGGTCTTTGGGGGCTAGTTTATTTCAGAGATGCATCCTGCCTCCAAAGACCTCACAGTCACACGTGGCGAAGACGACCCGTATATGTAGGACCAGCATACAAGGCAGAGTGAGACATGCCTAAGGTGTCAACAGTCCTGGGACAATGCCCCAAACCTGGACATGCTGGTAATAACATTCCCTGCTCCCCCGAAACAGCCCAGATTTAGTCTTTTGCTGTAACATATGCACCGATCAATACTGAAGATGAACTAAACTGATGAAAATCAAACCCAAAGCCAGTTTTCCTTTCCAGACCAAAACTTTTCATCAATAATAGAGAATTAAAAGATGTCACTAAATTCTGATACCTGCATTGCACGTAGTTCAATCACAGGTTGTGAAAATGGATTCAGAGGTAGGAAGCCTTGCCAAGAAGCTTGTTCTGCTGGCCTTTGGCAGACAGAAAGGGGCCAGTGAAAAACAGACAGAGAGGGACCCATTCCAGAATACAGCGAAAGCCCTTGAGGCCAACTATTCAATCCAGGCAGGTGACCCAGGGCTCCTCTACCCACTCAGTGGGCTGGGAGTCCAGGCGGTGGAGTCCAGAATGCCGCCAGGAAATGAAGCAGACACACAGAGAACACTCAGCAGTCTGTTCGGCTGGTTTGAAGAAGAGGATTGAAAAAAGAAAAAAAAAAAAAGCATAGAGACAGATTTGGGGGACATCACGGAAGACTAGGAATTGGAGACTTTTAGTTGCTGAAGGCTTTTGAGCAGAAAGCTAAGATCTTCAAAGAAGCAGCTTTGAGCCTATTCTTAGAGCAACAGGGAATCTGAGTATCTCTCCCAGTGATGGGCTGCTCTGTCTGCTCCAGCAGGAGCAGAAAGGAAGGAGCCAGGCCACAACGAACTGCAGAAGCTGTGCTCCCTCTGTCTCGTATGCCGTTTCCCAGTCTTGGGTCTCCTCTGTCTCGGAAGCCCCCACATGGCCCCATGGCCACTGCCAGGTCACTGTGTTAAGTGTTGAGTTAGTGACGCTGATGATGCAGCAGCAAGATCCACCCTGCAGGACTGCCCAGCCCTGCCCAGAGCTGATGGAGGCTCTGGCCTCATGCTTCGTTCATTTGTTTAGTCGATCATTTCCTGGGCACTGGCCAGATACCAGACACTGTGCCCCACGTGGCGATGAAGAAAGAAATGAAGGTGATTATGGAATCACAGTTCCATTCCTCGAGCATATGTCCAGTAGGGGAGTCCTTCGTTCCACCAACAAACGTTCTCTGAGCACTTGGTATATACCAGAGCAAAGCCAGGCACTGGAGATACCACCCCTGCCCCAGGAAGCACACAGTCCAGGGTGGGAGACACGCAGAGAGACGGCGAAGTGGAATGTGCTACCAGTCAGGTGGGCCCAGGTGCTTCGGGGTTTCAAAGTAGAGGCTGCGCACCAGGCCTGTGCAAGACGATCACAGACTGTTGCTGAATGAAGTTCTCATCCTGGAGCATCTGTGGGCAGCTGCCCGCCGGGAGCAGGATGAGCAAAACAGCACTGAGACCCAGGATGAGGGGAGCAGGGGGCAGAGCCCTGGGAAAAGCTGCTCTAGGGCAGTGGAAACCTCTGTAGTGTCCCCATGGGGCAGCAGACCAGCCCAGGACTCAGAGCAGAGCCTGGGGAGAGGCTCTGAATGGCCCACATGACTTGGCTGGTGGCACCCTCCCTGGAGGCTGGGGCACTGGTGCAGGTGGGGAGAGAAGAGGATGCTGCGCCCGCCCTGCAGAGGCTCCCATAAGGAGCCCATCATGTTTAGGGTGGAAGCACAGGCACCCTGCCATGGCTTGAACTCTGCGGAGAAAAGGTGTGGTTGTCTACAAGGTGCCACAGCCCCTCAATGAGAAATCTGAGCCTAGTCCCCTTGATTGGTCCTACTCAGGAAGTAAGCAGATGGGGCACCGACAAAGAGCCTGGGCTTTGCTCACTCTGCCCTCTGAGCAATCGCTTTACTATGTCCAAGTCAGTTTCTCTTCTGCCAATGAAGCTCCTTCCAGGGTTGGGGGTTGAGGAAAGTGTTTCCAGAAACACCCAGCAGGTGCTTGATTCCTCCTGGCAAAAGCTGACTCTTCCCAGCCCAGGGTGATGACGAGAAAGACTATCATGAGCCCTACCCTGCGCACAAAGCATTTCCAGCCACATTCGCAACCCAATCCTCACAGCAATCTGGCAGGCGGATGGAGTAGGTACTATTGCTCTCAATTTGTTGATTCAAAAAAGTAACTTGGCCAGACTCGGTGGCTCACATCTGTAATCCCAGCACTTTGGGAGACTGAGGTGGGTGGATCATGAGGTCAAGAGTTTGAGACCAGCCTGGCCACCATGGTGAAACCCCTCCTCTACTGAAAATATAAAAATTAGCTGGGTGTGCTGGTGAGCGCCTGTAGTCCCAGCTACTCATGAGGCAGAGGCAGGAGAATCACTTGAACCTGGGAGGCAGAGGTTGCAGTGAGCTGAGATCACACCATTAAACTCCAGCCTGGGCAACATAGTGAGACACTGTCTCCCCAATCCAAAAAAAAGTAACTTGATCTTGAGGAGATATTTGTACTCTGTGCTCACAAAAGCATGATTCTCAATAGCCAAAAGATGGAAGCAACCCAAGTGTCGCTTGACACATGAAGGGAGAAACCCAGCATCCATACACTGGAACATCATTCAGCCATTAAAAGGAAGGAAATTCTGGCACACACTACAACACGGGCGAACCTTGATAATATTACGCTAAAAGAATGAGCCCGTCACAAAATGACAGATACTATCTGCTTCTTCTTATATGAGGTCCCTAGAGGAATCAGATTCATAGAGGCAGAAAGTAGAACGGGGGTTGCCAGGGGCGGAGGGAAAGGGGAGTGGGGAGGTGCTATTTAATGGGTGTGGACTTTTAGTTTTACACAGTGATAAAGTTCCGGAGGTGGATGGTGCTGACGGCTGCAAAGTGAGCGCTCTTAACATGACTCAGCTGTCCACTTAGAATTGGTTAGGATTGTCGATTTTATATTGTGCATGTTTCACCATATTTTATGATTGTGACTTGAATCCATATTTCCTGCCTATTGGGTCCCACCCTGACCCTTACCCCATCAGTGGAGGAGCAGTGACGCCATGAGGTACCAGAAGACCCCATGGCCTGGAGTCAGGCGGGGGACTGGGTGAGAGTCTCGGGAGCTGTGTGAGCTCAGCCTCCTTCATCTCTCTAAATTTCAATTTCCTAACCTATAAATTGATGCCAACACCTAATAATGACGGCAAAGTGCCCCCAGCACAGGGCAGCACAGGGAAGAGTAAGGAAGGGTCCAGCCGAGTCCAGCCAGGATCCGGGGCCTCCTTGCAGGCAGCAACGGCAGCCTCCTTGGCACAGCCTGGCCACCTCTGGGCCCACAGAGGACACGCTGTCCCGTGCCCACTGCTACCTTGAATCCCAAGGACAAGAAAGTCCAGGCCTTTACAAGTAATAGTTGGATTCCTTCGTTCATTCAAAGCACGGAGAGCTGGCTGAGCGCGGTGGCTCATGGGTGTAATCCCAGGATTTTGGAGGCTGAGGCATGAGGATTGCTTGAGCCCAGGTGTTTGAGACAAGCCTAGAAAACACAGCGAGACCCCATCTCTACACAAAAATTAAAATTAGCTGGGCATGGTGGCACATGCCTGTAGTCCTAGCCACTCAAGAGGCTGAGGCAGGAGGATCACTTGGGCCTCAGGAGTTTGAGGCTACAGTGAGCTGTGATCACACCACTGCCCTCCAGCCTGGGCAACAGAGCCAGACCCTGTCTCTAAGAAAAACCACAAGCATGGAGCATTGTGTGCAGCTGCCGGCAAGCCCAAGCAGCAGCGTGCAGTGGCTTTGGGGTCCAAAGCCTCAGCGTAGCCTCTTTCCCTATGTGGCCTTGGGAGACTCATTTCATGTTTTCAAGCACCATCCAGAAAGTGTAGACACTCATGGCCCCTTCTGGGAGTGGCTGCAAGATCACAGGGGGTCCTGGGCTCCCAGGGTCTGCACACTGGGGGGGCTCTGTGAGGTCATCTCCTTTACGTGGAGTCTCAAGTGCTTTGGATGTGAGACTGTGGCCCTCAGTGAACAGTTTCTCTCCACGGGCACCTCATGCAAGGAGGAAGGTGCGGGAGGAAGCTGGTGGCTCAGGGTCAGGCAAAGGCCTGACGCTTCACTGTGCACCAGACTGGGCCCCATAAATCTCCAGGAGGAGGTGACCCTCGAGGCCTGGACTCCCTTTACTCTCCTTTGGCTGAAGCTGCTGAATAGCCGAAGAAGGAGCCTGTGGCTGTTTCCCCGCCCAGCTCCCTCTTATTAAGTGGGAACCCTCCAGCCTCTCCGGGAGGAGTCCCATCCTGTCTTCCCAGCTGCAAGAACGCATCTGGGCACAGATTCTGGTCCCCATGGCAACCGCTCCAATCTGTGTCAGCACAAATGGAGTCTGCTGCTGCTGCAGTCGCAAGAGGGGGACCCTGGCACACTCCTCAGACCGGGGACCCAGGGAATCCACAGGAGAGAGGCTCAACCGGGGAGCAGCCTCCCCGTCTACTTGCACTGGTCGCCAGGCTGGCCCTGCTGGGCAGGGGAGGTTCTGGGTGGGCAGACCTGACAAGCACTGACCCTCCGTGGAAGGACCTCAGTGCTGACCTTGAGCTTGACCCCAAACCACTTCAGACAGTGGCGCTGTTAAAGCCCTCTGGGGAAACATACTCTGCAGCCTCTCTTGGTGCCTGACTCTAGGATTTATTCAGTCTCGTGGAGTCTACTGGGAAGACAGACCTATTTTTAAAATTTCATTTGGAAGGATCAAGGAGGGGAAGGAATTCCAGAGGGAAAGGAGAACTGACACTTATTGAATTTCTCGCTGTGTGCTCTGAGACTTTATTGACATTGTCAACTTCAATCGGCACCATGAGTCTAAGGGATGTTGTCTTACAGAGAAATGAGACCCAGAGAGCTCCTGCCACTTGTTAAAGAACACACAGCTTTTAAATACTCATGCTGGCACATAGCTTTTAAATACTGGTGCTGGGATCCACACCCAGGTACCATCTGCCATTCTGCCTGTGTGTTCCCCACTATTCCACTTGCCGCTGACCCCATGTGACGCAAGGCTTCTTCCCATCTGCCAGGAACCTTGAGGTCACTGGTGAATCCTTGAGTCCTGAGGAAGGGAGGATTTGGGGAAGCAAGTGCAATGGGGTGTGACAGTGGCAGCCTTGCCAGGGCCTGAGGGTTGTGGCTCCCTTCCCATGAGTCTCAAGACAAGAAGGTGCTCAATGGAGGCCGCCCATGACAGGGCGAAGGCTGGGCTCAGTGGCAGTCCAGGAAGGTGCTAGCAGTTGGCCTTGAGAGCCCGTTTGGAAATTCTGGGTAGGCACAGAATGACGAGAGAGGACAGTGACGCCAACCCACCCAGCCCCACAGGCCTCCAGCCTCAGCACCATAGGAGCAGAGCAGACACCCCCTCCCATGGCAAGCAAGGCCTCCCAAGTGGGGCCAGAGGCCTCATCCTCATGAGCCATCAATTTCAGCCAGCTTAGGCTGATGGCCAAACACAACTTCCAATGGCCAAGGCAAAGGGGACCTGGGTCACATCAGGACCACTCTGGGGCGAGGAAGAGGGAGCAAGATCAGAGGAACAGGGCGCTGCAGGGCCATAAGAACGCCAACCCTTCTGCAGCCTGAATTCTGCCCCTCCTAGGCAGAAGGCTGTGCAGGAGGACACAGTGCAGATTCCTAGCCACCTACTCCCAGGAGGAAACGCCTCCTTCTTCCCATGACAGAGTGGCCTCTGGGCGGCTCTGTGTGTGTCTCCTGGCTTGTCTGCAGTGGCAAGAGGAAGTGTGTGTGTCAGAGGCAGGGAACGAGAGATGACTTAACTGTGTATCAGTTGGGGGAATAAATGAACACATTTTGGTGCATTACAGTATACCGAACAATAGAATAAGTGCAGCTTTGAAAAATAAAGAAGCAGCATTCTATTTCTGACTTAAGAACTGTCCACAGTGGATAAAGCAAGTTGCAGAACAATATAGTGACTACTATCCCATTCTTGAAAATAAAATCTGTCTATCTGCATATGGGTTTGATGAATTATCCATATAAGATCATCTGGAAGTCTACACTGCAGCAATTGTTAGCAGCTCTGTTAACAATTGTTAGCAGCAATTGTTAGCAGCCCTTCCTCTGGAAGGGGAAGAAGGAACTGGAACTGGGAAAAGGGGCCAGGAAGAAAGAATATTGGTTTTACTGTGTATACCTCTTGGAATAGTGTTAGAAAGACCAGGTACCATTGTTGTGATAAAAAAACAATAAGGGGCCAGGTACAGTGGCTCACATGAGCCTCTTATTCTAGCACTTTGGGAGGCCAACGTGGCAAGATTGCTTAAGGCCAGGAGTTTGAGACCAGCCTGGGCAATATAAGGACACCCCATGTCATCTCTACAAAAACGTTTTTAAAAATTAGCTGGGCATGATGGTGTGCACCTGTAGACTCAGCCACTCAGAAGGCTAAGGCAGGAGGCTCACTTGAGCTCAAGGGTTCGAGGCTGCAAGTGAGCCATGATTGTACCACTGACTCCAACCGGGGCAACAGAGTGAGACCTTGTCTCAATACATACATACATACATACATACATACATACATACATACATACATACATAATGAAATAAAGTTGAAAAATAATCATAAAAGGTCCCCAAACACCTCTAAACAAGAGTGCATGCTTGAGATCAGTCCATTTTTCGAGTGAGCAATTCCCTAAACTCTTGGCAGAGACCCATCTCAGAAAGCAAGAAGAGAAACACCCACTTGAGTTTTTTTAGATGACACAGACTGTTGGCTCTTTGCCTTAATAGAAAACCCTGGGCTTCCCCAGTCATTACGTCCCCATAAGCAGACAGCTTCAAGCAAACGAACACAAAGAGATCTCTTCTCACACAATTTGTCCAAGCTACAGCCGATGCCAAATCAGGGATGTGTTTTTTTTTTTTTTTTTTTAATTGTAAAGGACAGGCTTTAGAAACAAGGTGGGGAAGGAGAAAGAAAAAAGAGATCAGTACATGTCAAAAGAGGTATCTTCTGCAATTCCTCTGACCTGATCATTGGGCTCATTTTAGAAATTTAACTATTTATCTGTTTCTTGTTCTCTGAACAGCAGACAGTAATAATCAAAATGTTGGAGATATAAAGTCATCACTTGCCACTGCTGCCAGTCCATCCCCAGTTCACCATCACAGTGACGACGGTCTGGGCAGGCCTCCCAGGTGGTCTCCAAAGCCACCTTCACAGCCTACTTCTGTCCAGCCCGTAGGCCAAGAAGTCTTTGTGGAGCACGGGCTGATGCTAGGAAATAACTTGGAGGAGGAGAAGCCAGGTGGTCCCCACGCCAAAGAAGCATGTGACCTAGTCAGAAGGACACCATCCCCAGAGACAAGGCAAGAACACCAGAGACAAGCTGGGTCTGACCACTCTGTGGCTTATACGGGCCGCGCTGGGCGCTGTTTGCCTGTCGAAGCTGCCAAGACAATAGAGTTATTATCGCCTCCACTGTACACATGTGAAAACTGTGGATCACAGAAGAAGATCCATCCGACAAGGAAAAAAAAAATTCACAGGACGTATCAGTGGCAAATAACCCAGAAGAAAACTCACAGGTCCGTCGTTATTTGGGACAAAAACCTCCACTGCAGAACTTTCAAGAAAGGTGAAACCATTGAACGTTAGGTAGCAGCAACATACTGTTCTAGGGACTGCGAGAAGCAGTCTGCCTCAAAATGGCATGGTTTTGCTAAAGCCAGATTCTAAGAAAAGTAAGGATACATAAGAAAAGCATTAAAATCCCGCTCTGAACACTGACGCTTCCACGGAAAATTAGAAGGTACCAGGAAAATCCAGAAGATGGACTTTAACTTTAGCTTGACCTCAGCTTCCTAATGCATTAATCACTCAAATGGAATGAATCTGTTCCTGCCGGGGTAGAATTACACACTTATCTGTTATCCAATGTCAAATAGGTTATCCCTTGATTAAGGTCTTAGCACGGATGAGAATTTTATTGAAATGATTTCCATTATCTACACAGCAGTTCATCACAAATATATTTGGCCCAGTGTATTTCAAATGTGATTTGATCACACATCAAAACGTGGACATTTAATTCATTTTAATAAGAAATTAAATGCATCTGCCTTGCTTCTTCTCCTGGGGCTCTTCCATCTCAGGGAATTCCCACACCAGCAGGTCTGGACAAGTCATCGGCAGGAACTTCACTCAGCCTGAATGCTTCCCCCTTTCCCCACGGCTCTGACTCCAAGTTCTGATCATCAAGTTGAAAGGGAAACTTAACAATCAAAGGAGATGTAAACAAGAATAGTCTCTGTCAGTTCAGTGGGGAAAGAGAGAAGCTTTAATGTGCACGGGTCAGTCGGGGCCGATTCTGCAAGTGTTCATTAGGAATCAGTGGAATTTCCACTGTTTCCCTGGTGTCACTTGGGCTACTGCCTCTTGGCCGGTATCAAATACAACAAAGGAAAATGGTCCTTGCCTCTCGAAGTGGGACTGGATGCCAACCAGCCTGAGAGGCCGTGGGTGGTTCATGGTTCTGTTCCCACTGGGGGATACTCTTGTCTGCCTACCCTCTCGCCTAAGACCTGGAAGGAAGTGCACGGCCCAGGGCGCCAGCTGGAGGGGAGCTAGCAGTCAGACCAGGGCAGCATAGGTTTTGCAGACAGAGACTCACTTCCTTGCACTGCCAGCATATGCTGCTGTTGGGCGAGGAGCCGTGACCCGGGCAGAGGAAATTTAAGGAGCCAATGTATTCTCTGTACATAGAAAAGGTGGTCCTGTCCTGCTTGTTGGGGGGTCATCTCTGAAGCCCAGCTCCACTCTGTACCGTCTTGCTAAGAACCAGGAGTCTGGAACATCTCCCAAAGTCTGCGTGGGGCTCAATATCACGTGCAATCACTTTGCACTCCGTTTCGAATGTGGGAGCAACAGTCAGCCAATGTTGGAAGGGCTTAGTTAAGACAGCTAGCAAACCTCAGAGCTGAAATAATGGCGTATTCCACCTGCAGCCTGGGAGAAAGTCAAACAAGAGTCCTCTGTCCCAACAGCGGTCCCCAAAGTCACCCTTCTGCCCTCAGGACCCCGGCTTTCCTCAGCAACTTTGGATTGGGACACAGCTTAGGTTTGATAGAGCCTGGCCGCTGGGCTGGGCCTTTGGGCCTTCCTTGAACACCCTCCTGAACAGGAGACTGAGTGATGTTGAAACTCTGACGTCTCATGGTTCCGGAACTGAAGACGAGCTCAAGAGCAGGAAAGTGGAGTCCCAGGCAGTGGCCTCGAGTATTTCTGTTATTTCTATTTCTGTATTTATTTCTCATTGTTATACCTGCTGCAGCCGGGTGGCCCTAGGCAGGGCTTCCTCCCTGCCTCACCTCCCAGCTCTTTCTGCACAGGCAGCAGGCAGGACTCGTGTGCTTTAGAATCCTCCTGCCCTGAGGCTTCTGATCCTGTGAGTCTCCCTTGGAACTCGGGGGCTGCTGCTGCTGCAGAACTAGGCCACTCTCCAAGCCTCCCTCTCCAAGTCTCGGCGGCCAGAGGGAGCCCAGCACCTCAAAGAGCCCGTGGGGTTCCTCTGCACACTGCCATTATCCACCACACACATGGCTCAGCACATTCGCCCAGTTGCACCACTTGGAGTTCAGTGACTCCCTGGACGTGCCTTACAGGAGTGAGGAAGGAATGGGAATGCCTCCTGTCCCCTCCTTCCCCATACACCGGCACGCGGTGCAACTTTCCCCAGCTTACTAGGAAAGCTCTGGGGACGCACAACCTGAAAGGCAGCTGGGAGCCACCTGTCAGGAAATGTCACCACTGCACCCTCGTGCCAATCGCCCCTGGGACTTGACAGGTGGCTGCATCCTCATGTGGGACTGGGCTTTCTTTTTACTACACCCCGGGTTGGGCTATTCCCCGGCTTCAAGTTCTGCATCTCCAGAATGCAAAACTTCACCAGTGCTGGGCTGGGTTTCCCCTTGAGGCCTGGGGATGCTTCCATGAGGAGAGAGGACAGGAACGAGTTCATCAAGAAAAAGCCAAATGCACAGAGATATCTATCTCAGAATTATATGTAAAAGTAAAAAAAAAAAAAAAAAAAAAAATCGGAAAGCGATCTAAGTGTCCAATAGGAAGGGAGGGCTTAGTACCAATAAGAGCTCTGGAAAGCTGCTGTAAAAGTAACTGTGAAAAGCATACCACCATATCACAAAGTGATTGGAATATATTAAGAAAGAGAACATAGAACTGAATGCCCACTATGATTCAATGTTTTAAATTTTTGCAAGGAAATGCAGAAATGAATAAAGTTCTTGACATAGATTACAAGTTTGCTGTTTTGTTGAAAAAAAAAAACTCCTTTAATACTATATTATTTTTATAATAAGTAACATGAAAAGAAAAAACATTAGGAGTCTGGAGAAAAAGGGACCCTAAATGGGAATCCCTAAGTCCTGGCTTCCAGCCCTGTCTCTGCCCCATCCACAGGCACACGGCTTTGGATACCTCCCTCTAAGCCTCAGTTTCCACAATGATACACTAATGGGTTCCACTGTGTGATTGCCTGGGTATCTTCCAGATCGGACTTCCCAAGGTTTTGTTCATCCACAAACAGTGCTTACTGACCTAATTAGGTTATGACTTCAACCACTGATATTTACTAAACCAAGAGAGTTAGAAATCTGGTCAGAACGCAATCTGCATACACTGCTCCCAGTAATTCTGAGCAATTTGCCACGTACGATTTCAGCCATGCTTGACTTTCTAGGGCACAAATAGAAACTACTATATTGCTTCAAGGCTGAATCACTTAGCACTTCCCAGAATTCAGATATGATTTATACCGTCATTTTAAAATAAAACTCTCCTGTGTCTAAGAATTGCACTATTTACCATAGAGCATTTCCTAATTTTGGAAGGAAAAAAAAAAGGAAAATATTTATTCAGAAAGCACTTCATATTTACATAGCACCTACCGCTAATGAAACATCTTATCCGATCTTAATGATGAGATTAAGGTGTAAATTTAGAGCTCCACCCACCAGCCTGGTGTATTTCTTATTCAGTCCAAGTCTGTTTGAGATAAGTTACCAGACTTCAGCTTTCAGAGTTAACGTGTGGGAGCTATTTTTTTCCCCTCTAGAAAGAAGCACTTGCCAGTAACATTTTAGCTATTTCCCAAGGCTCAGAGAAGGTTCTCCATACTTTTCTATGTTGGAGGTGGGACTGCTGCCAGCTTGGAGGGAAGAAAGGTCACTCACACTCGATGGGAAAGAGCTCTGCTGTCCATGGTCTTCCTCACACATTTGCAATTGGTCAGCTCCTAGGAAAACAGGGGCTTACTCCTACAAAAAGAAATCTGCATCTAAGGCACACCACCATCTCCAGGGCAAATGCCCTGCAACCACCTGCATCCAGGTGCACCTACACAGTTTCCCACGTCCCAGCTCATCCCTCCGTCCAGCCTTTGCCAGTCTTCCTTCGTCCCCTTGGCTTCCTCCTCTGCCTCCTCCTTCCAGGGTCTCCTTTGCAGCACTCCCTGGCCTCCCAGGCACTATCTCCCCTACTTGTCACCCAAGAGCAGTTGGCACAGGGCTCTGTGGGCATCACACAGACCTCCTCTCGTCACCCTCTCGGGTCCACCTCTGCAGCCCCCACGCTAGGTGGGAGCCTCATTGTCCCTCTCACTGCAGCAACAGGCAAAGCGCGTGCTCTCACTCAGTGTCCTGGAGTGCCTGCTCTGCATGCCACATGCCGGGGGGTGCGGCTGCTGCTCTCAAGGAACCCACATCCCCCTGCAGGGGACCTAGCCCATGCAGAGTGCCAAGTGCATGCTTGTCAGATATGAAAGGTGTGTGGTGTGTGTGTGCGCGCGCGCGTGTGTTCATGTACGTGTGTGCATGCGTGGACTGCATTAATCCTCATACCAATCTCCTAAGCGATCTTGGTCAGAGGCAGGAGAATGGGGAGTGGGCACTGGTGGAAGAGGAGGGCGCCAGAGCGGGGGATTATTCATTGTGGTGCCCAGGAAAGAGTGCCTGCCATAGGACGATCTCCCACGAGGCTTCCCTTCTGCCCTGCCTTGTTCAGCATCGGGCAGGCCTCCCACAGACCTCTCCTCTGAGGAGTCCAATTTCAGACTGTCAGCATGGCCCTGGGACAGCAACGGTCTGGTTCCACCAGTCTCTCCCGCTCCTCCTCATATCCCAGCTCGAAGCCACTGCTGCCAGAGGAAGGGCCTGCAGGTGCCCTACCTCACATCACTCAGGGAGTCTGAGAATGCTCAAAATCTACGGAGTCAGAATGTCTGCAGGTGGGACCCAGGAATCTGCATTTCCACCAACCTCCTGGATGACTGTTGTGCTTACTAGAATTTGAGAATCACTTACTTAAGCTCTAAGCTTCTTAATCAAAGTCTCCTCCTTGGCAGGGGGCCCGAGTGCCCCAGAGGACACTCTCACAGTCCCACCAGCTGCCCACTTTCCCTCATGGAAGAATAGGACCAGAAGTCAAATGTGTTTTTAAAAAGAAAAAATATATATATTTAAAAAACCCAAGTATAATTCATGATCCTGATCCAGACTCTAGCTAATGCATCAACTTACTGGTTTAGGAGCAGTTGCTTAAATGTCAATTAGTTATTTGAGAAAGAAAATCACATTACAGGCAAACGTAGAGCTTGTACTTGGCCTGACCTGCAGGACATTCTGGATGTTAAAGGACTCAGGACACCCAGCCCAAAGCCTGGGCTGAGGATGTGCCTGGCACATAGTGGGTGCTATTCGTGCTATCCATAAATGGCAGCCTTCAGCAGAGGTGGGCTTTCAACATGGAGGCACTCATCAGCCTCACACCTTGTCATTTTATCATCACAGTCATGGAAAATCATTCCTAATGGGAGGAACACACTACGCCCTGCCCAGCCCACATTAAGGCAACCCTAGACCGACAAGTATAAAATGTCAGATAGAACAAAAAGCTTTCAATGACAGTAAGTCAAGTTGCACACACTAGAAAGATGCGCTGAGGTTAAGTGACTTACCTAGCTACAAAGTAAACCCCCAGCAGCGGGAAGAATATAATCCAAGTCTCCAGTGTCCCACTCTGATCCTATCTCTTTTCTAGATCCCGCTGCCTCTCCAGTGAAAGGGAAGACTTCAAATGAAAAGTAAGCACAGTAGCTTGTTCTGCTGCTAATAGAGGCAGTGGTGCGGCTGCTGCCAGCATCCTCTGAAAAGATTTAACACTAGAAATATTCGAAACAGAACAGAGGCGTCAGAGGTCACCCGGTCAGTCCTGTCCCGCAGGGATCAGTCCCACCTTCTTAGCAATCTCCAGGCAGCGGCTCCGTGGTCTCTCAGAAGCTGAGTTGGGCCCCACAGAACTCTGCCTTTACTTCCAGGACTGACGCGTGGGCAAGTAGAACCAATCAACCCCGAACTTCCCTCTGCACTCTCCCTGGTCCTGCCCTCACTCTACTCTGTTTCTGGGTCTAAACTCTTGTACACTCTATAAGTCTTCCTCTAGAGCTCACCTCTTTTCCTCCCTCCAATCCTGTAACACTGTAGTGTGAGACTTTGGTGTTGAAATATCACTAAGTCTACCCTTGGAGGAGGCCTTCAACCACTGTCCAGCAAAGATCCCATTTGGCCTCCACTACCTATTTGAAATGACCACATGCCAGTCAAATAGGTAACACTGACTTGTGAGATCGGTGCTTTCAGGCACCAGTGCAATTTTGCAGGGGCTCCCCCAGCACACACTGTTCTGAATCTCCTTTCTTCTGGAAGCTAGAATTGCAGCCTGATTCTCCTAGTGAACAGATGTACTGACTGTGACAAAACGCACCCGCCATGCCAATAAATCTAATGAGTAACTCAAGCCAAAATATCTATGTATATATCATGTGCAACTTGGCTCTGCTCCTTTGTAGGTTTGTGGGCTTACAGAAGGTCTTTTTCAAAAACATTTTCTGATTCACTGGATCTGGGATATGACCCACGCATTGGTAACATCTAAAAGCTCAAACAGGTGATTCTGATGCATACATCTCGTTAAGACTAGACCATATTTAATTCATGGTTGTATGTTCCTCAAAACACTTGCTACCAATTAGTAATTCCACTGTTTTCCAGTTAAGTCTATGATTAAAACTAACTTCAACTGTCATTCTGTTTTCAGATTGGGAAGACATTTTTAACCACAAGGGCAGAAGAAAGCATAAAGTAAAAACTTGACAAATTTGACTAGATAAAAGCAAACTTTTCTGAATGTCAAAAATGCTATCAATAAAGCTAAAGAATAAATGAGGGAAAATATGTGTACCAGTGACAAAAGTTAATAATTCTTCCAACAAATATTTTTAAAATATCTTTTGAATTGGTAATTCCACTTCTCAATATTTACCCCAAGGGAATAAACAGAGATGTATACAAAGATTCAGTACAAAGATACTTCCTTGCGGCATAACCTATTACATAATAAGAAACAACCTAAATGTTCACCAATAACAGATGACTGGATAGGCTAGATGCATCCGTCTGATGGAATGCCAACTAGCCAACAAATACTTTTAAATCATATTCCAAAATTTGGTGAAACATTCAAACAGTTTTACATGAAAGAGTAGGTTACAAAACTTTAATAATAAAAAGATTTTACACTTTCCTTTAATTTCTAATTTTTTGCAGTGAACATGTATTATGTTTTTAACAAAACACTATTAGAACACTGCACAATGAAGGCATTCGTGTATCTGAACTGAATAAGGTATCAAACAGATCAAAGCTTTCCGTGCTACCATTGCACTCCTCAGTGGCAAATGCTTGGAAAAGGAAGATGGACTGACGTTAGTCAAGCAGCCTTTTCCTGGAAAAAGTAATCGTGAGAGTCAAAGGCCCCCGTGAGGTTCACTTTGCCCCACATCCCATCAACCTAGGACAGGCAGGCCTCCTGCCAACAGCTGGGTCCTGGGGCTCCAGCCCACAAAGTCTACAACTGACTTCCATGCTGGTGTCTTCTTCTCTTTGTTTTGCAGTTTTTAGCTGTTTTTCAACAAATACCATATGAAGAGTATGCATACTCAAGACCTCACTGAATGTCACCCAAACACCAAATGAAAATCTAGCTGGAGGAAGACATTTGGTTTCCGGATGGCAGATTCTGAGAGATTTCGCCCACTTGCATATGATTTGCACATCCTTTGTACCATCTGATGAGAACGGTGTGCTCCATCAATCAATGCCACTGAGTTCTCAAGTTCCAGTTCCATCCAGAAGATGGAAGGTTGCCTAGAGTCAAGTTAAATCTGATTTCCTCAGAGATAGTCAAGTAGCAACAGGACACTTGCCACATGACATGGCAAGGCTAAGAACTCTCATATAGACTTTCTGTCTCCTTAGCCCACTCGGTCCCACTCATAATCCCTCAAGAGACACACAGTGATAATAAAAGTATTTGTGTATTTTCCCTATTGGGTTTCCAGAAATGTCATTTTCGTCACACCCTCCCACTCACCACTTCTACATTCAGGATGTAATACCGCAGCCAGAGTTGGTACAACGCAAACATTCCATGAGAAGTTAGAAAACTTGGGTTCTAGCATAGACTTGAGCAATATGCCACTTTGAACCATTTTTTCTTATGCATAAATGTAGATAATACCAGCACTGCTGAACACACAGGGCAATATCATTTTTTTAAAAAAGAAGTCAATAAATCTTGGTTAAAAAAATTATACAGGCAGTGGCTCACACCTGTAATCCCAGCACTTTGGGAGGCCGGGGTGGGTGGATCACTCGAGGTCAGGAGTTCAACACTAGCCTGGTCAATATGGTGAAATCCCATCTCTACTAAAAATACAAAATTAGCCTGGCATGGTGGTGCACACCTGTGGTCCCAACTACTCAGGAGGCTGAGGCAGGAGAATCACTTGAACCTGGGAGACAGAGGCTGCAGTGAGCCGAGATCACACCACTGCATTCCAGCCTGGGGGACAAGAGCGAGACTCCATCTCCATACACACACACACACACACACACACACACACACACACACACACACACTAATGTAAAGTATTACTAAATACATTGTAAATTCTACATTTTTTTAAAAAAGCTACTTGCTATAGTCTTAGTAACATCTAAGTCAAGATAAGAATTCACATGGAAGTCAGAAATAATCATGTGCTCATCAAATACGTTAACAGCAACTGGTGAGATTGGTGATTTCTGGGAACCGGTGCAATTTTGCAGGGGCCTCCCCCAGCATACACTGTTGTGAAAGTTCTTGGCAAGCTGGAGCCTTGCTAGGCTGTGCAGTTTACAGACCAGCAGCACTGGTTTTGCCTTCCAACTTGTTAGGAAGGCAGAATCCCAAGACCCATTCCAGAAATACTGAATTGGAATCTGCAATTGAACTAGATCCCCAGTTGACTCACACACACACACACACTCATACATGCACAACACACAGGCACACACACACGCATGCACACACACATGCACGACACACAAGCACACATGCATATGCATGCACACACACACTCAGTTTGAGGACTGAGCTGGAGGCCTGTCAATCCTGGTAGCATTATTTCTAAGAGCTGGTACATGAGCAAGAGGACCCAGCGGACAGGGTGAACTTGAGGTCCTACTTTTAGCAGCCTTTAGTTTTTCCTGATGTTACTAATGTCATGTGTGCTTCTCACTCACAGAACACAAGGTGTCAGAAAGCACACTTTGGAACTGTATCGTGGTAATTTCACAGCTGAGACAGGAATTCTGTCTCATCAGAGCTATGCCGAAAAGCTTTCTCCATAGGCTAGGATCTCATGCATGTTTGAATTATGTTCCTGTTTCCAATTAAATATCCCCTATAGAAAGGTTCAAGGTACCTCTTTTAGAGTATGTGAAAAGTTTATTTATGAATAATTTATTTATTGTCTTGCATAAGTGATAAGAACCACTTAGAAATCTTGTTCCGTTAACTATTAGTCTATTCACATTCTTAGAAGAATAAAAAGCTTTACTTTCTTTTGAATCTTAAGTGGGGATAGGAGGGAGAAATACAAATTCTGTTCTGTTTCAAAAGTTGGTTTTACATAGACTTTGAGTCTTGGAAACTTCTGGAATATTCCCCCGTGGAAATAAAATGATTATGACTTCCACCTAATCCAAGCCTTCCACCTAATGTGACATGGAGTCCTTAAGTAAGATTTCCGGTTCTACTCATTGTGTTTAGTACCCAACGATTGGTCTAGAAACTATCGCGAGATCTTATGACCACAGAGTGGCTGGGAGGATGGCACGGATAGCAGGTCACCACTGAGCAACTCTGAGTATGCAAGTCCAATCAGACCCCACTTCCAGCAGCTCATGTAGGTATAACCTATAAAGAGGTATTAGTAAGAATTTTCTTTATTGGTATGGTCTAGGAGAATAATGAGCTTCTTCCCCCTTCCCTACCCCCTGGGCACACTCAACACCCCGCCAGTTAGGCACACTGTCCATTTCCACCCTCCTCTGTCCAGCCTCCCTGGGAAGAGCCAGGCACCCTGTTACAGCTCCCGCTCCACTGAACCACATTTCCTCTCTTCAAAGCTCTTCTCTTAGCTGGGGACAGCAGGAGGGCAATCGTCCAACCAAAGTCACACTGAAAATCTGTAAGCTTGGCGAGGCTGTCCAGCTGACTTTGGTCACCCTGGCCTCTACCACAACAGCCGCACCATTGCTGCTCCCCAATATAAATGATGAATCTACTAAAACATTTTTAAAAGATGATGCTTATCATTAGCACAAGTCAACCTTCAACTGGGGGAATTTTAGGCTCTGGCTTCAAGTGAAAATTCCGGGAGAGAAGGGGCTGGAGGCAGGAATGGCACTGCTGCTCAGGGCAGCCCTGCCTGGAGAGGAAGCTCTGAGATCAGCACCCCTCTTACAGTTGCTGGATGTTTTTCCTAATTCCCTTACTTTCTTTACTTCTAAATCCAGATTCCTTAAAATCTCCAAGTTTCCTTGCAACTCCTTAGGCAAGGGCAGTGGAGGATTTACTCATTCATTCGCTCAAATATTATATAGGTATTGCATTTCTAATGTATCTCAGGCATTGTTCTAGGTCTTGAAAAAAGAGCCACCCACAGAACAAAGCCCCTGCCCTCCCTGAGCTTATATTTAGTGGAGACAGAACTATAATGTGAGGTCGTGATGGAGGCGATGAGGAAGTAAGGGAGATCATGGTAGAGGTGCCACTCTAGACAGGCTGGGCAGAGCCCTCTCTGCGGAGGGAACAATTTAGCAGAGATGGAGCCATGAACGCATGGGGAGGCGCATCCTAGACAAAGACAGCAACAAGTGCAAGGGTCCTGAGGCACGGGGGAGTCGGGCACCCTGGCAGTGTGGGCGCTGGGCGGGAGGGGGTGCAGCCAGTTTTTCAAGTAGGGCTCATTTTTTTTCTTTTCCTTTTGTTTTGAGGCAGGGTCTAACTCTGTCACCCAGGCTGGAGTGCAGTAGTGCAACCTCAGCTCACTGCAGTCTCGACTTCCCCGGACTCAGGCGATCCTTCACCTCAGCCTCCCAAGTAGCTGGGACTACAGGCATGAGCCATCACGCCCTGCTAATTTTCTGTATTTTTTGTAGAGATGGGGGTCCTGCCACGTTGCCCAGGCTGGTCTCGAAACAAGGCTCAAGCAATCGACCCACTTCGGCCTCCCAAAGTGCTGGGATTACAGGTGTGAGCCACTCCACCTGGCCTCATTTTTAAAAAAGAATGGAATGTATGACTTCCACCTAATCCAAGCCTTCCACCTAATGGGACACGGAGTCCTTAAGTAAGACTTTCGGTTCCACTCATTGTGTTTAGTAGGCGATTTAGTCTAGAAACTATTGCGAGATCTTATGACCACAGAGTGGCTGGGAGGATGGCACGGACAGAAGGGCCACTGGATAGCAGGTCACCACTGAGCAACTCTAAGTATGCAAGTCCAATCAGACCACTTCCAGAAGGTGCTTTCCCCTACAACTAAGAGCATTCACACTTAACCCTGTAACAACTTCCTACATTGAGAAACACAACAGAATTTTGCAGTATGATTTTCAACTTCTCAGAAAAACGTGTTGTCTCTTTGATCTGCCTAATTAGGCTAATCGAACTAGGAATCAAAGCAGTTTCTGGGGAGGAAGGTAGAAAGTTCTGTTTTTAGTCTGGCTATGATTTGTCCCAATCATTTTATACTACAAAAGCTTTTGTTGGGGTTGGCCTGAGTCACTGCTTTGAAAGCTGGCTGCAAATGC
Source organism: Piliocolobus tephrosceles (assembly GCF_002776525.5). Taxonomy (NCBI): domain Eukaryota; kingdom Metazoa; phylum Chordata; class Mammalia; order Primates; family Cercopithecidae; genus Piliocolobus; species Piliocolobus tephrosceles. Next base: position 1,004,019 of record NC_045440.1, on the reverse strand, counting down.
GCTTTATGGGCAGGTGGTGCTGGGGGCATGCACTGGGGAAGTGGTTAGGAGGCCAGTTTCCTCACCCACCTGCTGGAGAGACCTCCATCTCCCTTACCCACCCTGCAGTGGTACCATGCACATCTGAGGAAAGAGGCTGTCGCTAACACACTTTGAAACCACACGCGTGCACACACACAATGCCCACAGGGAGTATTTGCAGTACAGAATTCTAGCACTGTGCACCTCAGTTACAGACATCTCAATTTTTCAAAGTGTCCATAATTTCTAGCAAGAGATATTGGGTAAGTGCAGAAATTATACAGGAGAGTCACTGAAACTGAGTTTATAAGAGCCAAAAATTGGAGAGAACCTGAATAAAAAGAATTGTAAACCGCTTGACTTCCAGCAAGAGGGAGTTGGTTATATCCGTGCAGAACAGCCTTGAAAAAGATGCCGTGATCGGATAACGTACACTGCACATGGCTGAGAACAAAGGAATCTGAAATGACAACGAATGGAGTATTAGCAGTAGTGAGCTAGTGAATTTTGTTGTTTATTTTTATTCACTATTTAAAATTATTTACAAATTACATCATTTTTATAAAATAATCATCTGAATTTGGGAAAAACAAGGATGGAGAGATGGAAGATAGGAAATTTTTACTAACCACCTTCTCTTCTGTTCCTCACCTGCCAGAGATTAAAAACCGGGAACCCACATGAGCCGATGAATTTTCCCCCTCCTTGGTGGAAACTCTCACAGGAGAGAAGCCCTGGAAGATGGAAGTGGCTTGTCCTGTGCAATTAACTCCCACCCCTTAGCATCAAGTTTGCAGCCCTCCCTGATCTGCATTTTAAGTACCCTTGGATTTGACTCTGCTCACCATTCCTCACGCTGTTTAGTCTGTCGGTTTATCTCGGCCTGGAGTGTCCTCCTAAGCCCTTTAGGGATGTGGGTCACCTTTTAAGGCCCCATCTAGAAACACTCTCCTTCCCTTAGTGGAACCGCCACAATCTTAGTGTTGTATCTTGGAGTCTAGTTTGTTACAATCATGCCCACCTCCATAAATAATGTCACGGAGATGCCATCCGGGCTAGGCTTTGGGGAAAAAAAAAGTCTGGGCAAGAGGAATGACAGCAGGAGAAACAAGGAGGATGTGCCCAGCAGCATTTAGAAACAGCAAGGGCTTCTAGATGGGTCCAGGAGTGGCTGGAAAAGCAGTAACTGGCTGGAGAAATTTCAACAGTTCTTTTCCTTAAGACAAACCTCTGGGTCAATCCCAACTGATATAAACATCGTCTTTCTCACATCTTTTTCCCTAAGTTCATACTGGAATACTGAGACCTGCCCTCTATCCCAGCCCAGCATCCCGAGGACTTGCCTGCTCTTTCCCATGAGCTCTCTCATATTCGAGTTCGCTCATGCCATTCGTTTACCTCTGCTAGAATGACAACTCCACGCTTTGTCTTTTGCTTCCCAAGAGCCCAGAACAGTGCCTGAAGCCTAGTAAGCATCATCAATGTGCAAAAATAAAGAATTTACTTCAACATTATGTCCAGCTGCACCGTGCTTCTCAAGTTCCCCTACTGAATAGCTCTCTGAGAAGACAATTCCGCTGTACTCTCATTCTGAAAAAGGTGGGGAGAGACAGGAAGCAAGAATGGAAAGGGACCAACTCCAACTGTTGAGAAATGTGATCTTTTCAATAATTCAGCAGAACCTAAGTCTATGGAAAATTCTGCCCACTGACAACCAGAAGCCCACCGAGGCACCAATGCAACAGTGCGCTAAAACAGTTATTTTGTGCCACTGAAAGGCTACTTGAGCATTCAAAGTTTCCATCAGGCAAGAGGAAGATGAGGAGGGACAAGGCTGACAAGGGAAGAGTTAATGTGCAGTGCTCAGCACTCAGGAAAACCAACACTGCCTGTCCCTAGCTCAGAATCAGTTGCACTTGGAGGATTTTCACTCCATCCCTGGGCACTTCCCTTCCATCACTGCCTTCTTATTCTTGCTCTAAGTTTCAAACCTGTAAGGGGGTCATCAACCTCATGATGAAAGAGAGCCAGGAAGGTTGGAGGCAAAGACCAGGCACACAAAGATGAGAGAAACGGCTTTTATGGAGTCTTTTACTCCACTCAGACCAAATTCTCATTTTTTTCTTGCCAGAATTTAGGATTGATACGTTATATATAATACTAAGTGTAAGATGGGTTTTAGATCAGCTGCTGATGGCAGTTTTTTAATTTTAGAAGAAATTGCAGCTACTGAATTAATGCTACTTAATCTCAATTTAAATAGATAAATCTAAAAAATAAAATCCAGGGAGAAGACAGAAACTACAATTTGTTACAATGACTTACTAGAGAAATGAACAAAAACACAGGAATTGCTTATGCTGCTAGACGTGAAAAGCAATGCTCCAACATCTGCCTTAAACTTCCTAAAATCATCAAGAAATCCAACCATTCAGGAGTTCAATCAAGCCACCCAGCCAGAGACCGGCTGAATCAGGCCCCACAAGAGACAAGGGAGACAGTCTGAGCTGTCCCAGAGCCACACAGTCGCTCACATTTGGAAAGGTAATTCCTTATTTCTGAAAGTGGGAAAACTACCTGACAATGATCCCGGTATTTTCTAGATTCCACAAATGGGGCTTTTAAAACGGCATGCTAATCAATTCTGTGACGTGGGTTTCTAAGGTCAAAACGGGGCCGTAAAAGGTCACTGAGAACCATTCAGGAGGTAAAGAAAATCCTAATTCCTAAGGGAGAACTTCTGAGATATTGACTAAAAATGGAGCTTGCTTTGGAGGGAGACTGAGATAAACTCCCTGCTTCTGTGTCATCAAGGGACCCAGTCAAAAACTTGTGCTTCCTCTTCCAACTACAAAACTGCAAATCTACACAATTTTTGGTCATGTCATATTTTAGGCAAAATCATTTCACTAAGTATTGATTTAGCGTCTTTTCTCTGCTGCAAAATTGGGAATGTTCAAAATAAATTCAATTCAAAATTTTAATGGCAAAGTAATGCCTTCCAGTGTTGTGGAATTTAAAAGCCCTTGCTGACAGCTGTCGTACCCACGGGAGGAGATGCGGAGTGATACTGCAAATGAAGTCCAAAATATCCCTCGTACCAACTTCATTTTATTCAGTAATTTCATTCTTGCTTTCAAGTCCCAGAGAATACAGAAAGCAGGTGTCTGCCTCACTAATCATAGCCCAGGGTTTAATAATTCAATGTTGGGCCTCCTTAGAAAAAGTCTCTAAGGGAAACACTTAATGTAGCGTATGGCAAGCTTTCCCTAATGAGCAATTCAGCGCGAGGTTTGCAAGATCCTGGGAGATAAAAGGACACACTCTGGAGAATTGTGAATCTGACTGGAGATCACCGACTTCCTCTGAACTTCCCGCCTGCTGGCATCCATTGAAGGGTATCAATCCCAATTTCAAAGAGGCCAGGGAAGAAATCTCAGTATCTTTCTTGGAAATTTTCTCCTTCACACAGTACATATACAGCACTTGGCACAGTGGCTGACACTCAATCAGGCAAGGTATAAAAATGGGTATTCAGCCTAAATGTTTCTGGAAAATGCCCTTCTACTGGCAAGATGAAGGCAATCGCCACAGCCCGAATACCTCATGGACTCATCCTTGGTTTCTCTTCCTTCAGGGCCCTTTCGTCCAGTTCTTTAAAGCCAATTAATAAAAGTAGTCTAGTCACACAAAACTATGATATAGACAGTCAGTCTTAAACTTGATATTGTGGATGATCACAAATAAAAATAGCACAAGTTATAACCACTGCATCAATTTTGGTCATTTATTAGTGTTCAATTAGTTTTTTTGCAGGTTGGTGGCTATTTTACAGGTTGAAAAGTTACCCACGTCACTTCTTGGCCTTTCGGCTAAGATCAAGTGTGAAAAGTGATCAGCAGGGTAGTGTAAATGATTTCCTAAACGCCGTATTGTAGTGGATCTTTGCGTTATCTGAGGTTTCAGTGCTTCTTCACATGTAACTTTTGGAGATCTGCTCAAGAGATTTCCAGAAAGAGTTCTTGGTCAAGCATTGGTTGAAACAGGATGATAACGGCTGTTACTTTTGACCTCCACCACACTCGGTTTTTAAAACAACGCCTCCCATCACACAGCAATGCTGAAGTCATTATCTAAACTTTCCCACACTGTTCTTGGATGCCCTGGTTAGTGTCCTGTGAGTTATCGGTTATGAGATAAAGAAAAGCAAACAGGTCCTGTAGGCAGAACTGAAACCTGAATATGCTAATATTTATTGCACAGTTCCAACAAACAGCAGCTCTCATCCTTCTGACTTCACAAACCAATAAAAAAAATGTATATTTTTAGAGAACTCAGGATTACAAACTTTTTTATTTTACCAAATAAGAACATACTGTAGAGAAAAGGACATGAAGGTTTAAGGAACAATTTAAGGTTGAAAAAAAAAATGGTGAAGTCCCCATCCTGTCCTTCTCTTTCCTATTTTGCCACAGGCTGGCACCCGCCCTCTACCGGTCATTCAGGAAATGTGGGGGCTCCTGGTGCTCAAGTCCCCTTGAGCTTGGCTCCAGGTCTGCAAGACACACTGGCCCTCACCACTGCTGAGTCAAGATGGGGGTCTCCCCTCACTCCCTTTCCCCCTCATTTCTACTGACTCCCTCCCGCTGGTGACTGGGTAGAAAAGTTGCAGAACATTGATTTAGATCATATTTATATGATCTTCTTCTTCATTTCCTTTCCTTTAACTCACATGGATTTTTTAAAACAAAGTTTACTTACTAAAACTCCTTCATAGTACAAAGCTGTTTTATTTGGACAAAGTTGGTTCCAGGCACAGAAAAGCTTGATAGTCACTTCCAGCCGCCCGAACCTCAAGCATTTGGGTAAAATTACAGTCAAAAGATGAGAAGCTCTCACTGGAGAAATACATGGACCCTGTTTACAATATTTTTATATGTGGAACACAAACATATACAAGCAGTTTCTGAGAATACTTGTACATTACATGAAAAGCAAAAATAGTATCATGTTTTAAAATGCTTCTCAAAAAATAATTTCAAACGACCAGGTTTTAAATAATTAGGCCACTTAATTTTTATTAGAGCAAGAGTCAGAAAATGATTGTAGACTATATCCTTTTACACAAAACACATTTGTAGGGTTTCTAAAACGCAATATACATAAAAGAAAAATTTTAGAATAATATCCTGTTTTCAATATGTCAGGGTAATTTGCTAATATGTTTTAAGGGTTATGTTAGTTTTCATTTTTTTAAAGTAATACATACCTGGGTAGTCAATGAGGGTTCAATGCAGGTTCATGTGGGACCGCACATTTGGCCTAGTTTTTGATGAATCTTGCTTTCAAAATCTTATTGTGACATGACCACTTTCTCTGTACATGATAGGTTTTACTGGCATCTGGGGGTCACACATGGGTCTCTTCAACTACCTCCTTAACTCAGAACGCCAGAAGACAGCGAGCCCCAGAGAGGCCAGTATCGGGTCTTCCCATGCCTGAGGCACACTGAGGGCCATTCCTGGCCTCAAGGGAATACGGTGGTTGGAGGGAAGAGTGAACACCAACACCCAGCAGAAGGCCTGGCATGGAGAAATGTCCAGTGGAGACAACTGTCATCCACACAACTAAAAGGCTGCCTTTAAGATACAATGCTGGCCGGGCGCGGTGGCTCACGCCTGTAATCCCAGCACTTTGGGAGGCTGAGGCGGGCGGATCACTTGAGTTCAGGAGTTCAAGACCAGCCTGGCCACCATGGTGAAACCCCGTCTCTACTAAACATACAAAGAAAATTAGCTGGGCATAGTGGCAGGCACCTGTAGTTCCAGCTACTCAGGAGGCTGAGGCAGGAGAATCACTTGAACCCAGGAGGTGGAGGTTGCAATGAACTGAGATCGTGCCACTGTACTCCAGCCTAGGTGACAGAGTGAGACTTTGTCTCAAAAAAAAAAAAGAAAAAGAAAAAGACACAATGCTGCAAAATGTTTACAGGCAAACCTTAGACAACCCAGATCCTTAAGCCCATATCCACACCTATTTCCCCACAAGAACCTGCAGGAAGGGAGACAGAAATGAAGGGCAGCAAGTGGACTCTACAGTGAGGAAACTGAAAACCTCCCATCCCTAGAGCAAAACATGACAATGGGAGGGAATATGATGGAACAAACTGTGATGCTTCTATCTTGACTTACGACAAAAGGGCTAAAATCGGGCGACATTTCAAAGGGCTAGAAAGGAACTGTACTATGATTACTTGGCAAAGAAAAGCAACATGGATAAACAGGATTCCGGTTTTTTTTTTTTTTTTTTTTTAATAAGAGATGGGGTCTCACTCCATCACCTGGGATGAAGTGCAATGGCATGATCGTATCTCACTGCAGCCTCAAACTCCTGGGCTCAAGCGATCCTCCTGCCTCAGCCTCCCAAACAGCTGGGACTACAAGTACACACCACCATGCCCAGCTAATTTTTTTATTTCTTGTAGAGACAGGGTCTTGCTATGTTGACCAGGCTAGTCTTGAACTCCTGGCCTTGGGCAGTCCTCCTGCCTTGGCCTCCCAAAGTGCTAGGATTACAGGCGTGACCACCACACCCAGCCCTGATCAATTTTAGACTCCTTTGTGCTCGACGTTATCCCCACATTTGTATCAACCAGCAGGGAGAAGTAGTGAGGACAGAGAATGCAGATGTGGGCATGGATCCACTCGGGTTCCTCTTGCAGGGGACTCTCTCTGTAGATGCGAAACAGTGAGGCACACGTTGTAAAAGCCCAAACACAATACTTCAAAAGCATGCACAGAAACCCCTTCACATCTGAATACATGACGTTAACTTTCAGGCCAAGTGGACTGACCCGGCTCCCCTCCTGCTGCTGGGTTCATCCGCAACAGACAGGAATGTTTGCGAGGCGAGAGTTCTATTTTTCTTACATAAAACGTCTGTTTTACAAGGTTATTTTATCTGGTTACCGGTCCAATGCATAAAAGACAGTGGTGTCCTGTCTCATGTACAAAGAGCCATGCTGCCTGGGGTGCCTCCCGAATGTGCGGCGGCACCCTCTGATGGTGCTCTTCCATCTCTCCACTTGTCCCAGTATTAGAGTTTCTGCAGGCTGCTTCGTTCTTCCATGATGTGCCTCTCAGTGAGGCTGTATTTTGTAGGAAAGTTCCAGCGAACGAGGTAACAGGTGGAGAATCCCAGATCCCAAAACAGAGATTGGAACCATGCAAAGAGACCCTTGTGTTGAAACACGTTTCTAATCAGATAACCGGGTGCAACTGTTCTGTTAAATGTCCACTACACTTATAAACAAATTAACCAAATTCAGAAACAACCATACAATTGTAAAATCTGAAAGGAATAAGGAAGGAATTATCTGTGAAACTTGCCATTTTCCTGAAAATGTGCTGCAGATTTAAGTGTTAGGAAACAAAAGAATCCTAAATTTCTAGTCACTGCTATAATTTGAAGTACACATGTTACGCCGTAAATCTGATACCCCAAGACATAAGAAAAAGTCACACTTAGGGAGAAAACCTTCATAACTGTTAGAAATGTTAGAAGAAATATGTTCATTTAAAAAACAGGACATTAGTACTCGACTTACGAAATAAACCCACTAAGCCAGCAGGAGGCATTGCCTAGGATGACTGTGGCTCAGCATGCCTTAGTGCCTTGGACTCTATTTCTATCACCTGTGCTTCTGGGGCAGCCCTTTGCAGAGAGTTTCTGTCCATTTCATTAGGAAGCTCTTGCCGTGTGGCTCAGTTCTATGCTTGGAAAGGCAGTGAGCGACCTTCAAGACCTGATGCTCCATTCCAAGGCGACAGAGAATCAATCATGGATGGGCACGAGAACAGAGTCAGATCGCCGGCCAAGGTAAAATGAAGACGATCTTCTGGATCGGGGCTTCCTGACACGTGACCAGGGCCAGTCCCTACACCCACAGAAACCACACGAAAATGTATGTCTGTGCAGTCTTCCCAGGAAAACGATCCATAGATTTCTTCAGATTTTCCAAAGAGTTTGTCTGAAACTTACAAAATAAAAAGAACCATTGTTTTGTGCTCATTTTCTCTGGGTGTTCCTATGTACTTAGTGCACCTGAACTCATAACGATGTGTTCATCCCTGGGTAAAGAGTAAGATTTCTGAATTCTCAGTGATATGCTGGGCTGTGAAGTGCAGTGAGCCAGAAGGTACAGATTCCCCAAGAGACACATACTGAAACACTCTTCTAGTACAACTGAGGCCAACACAAAATCTGAATAAAAGTGTAAGGTTTTATTTGGAACCTTATTTCCCTATGTCTAGATCTGTTCTATTTCTAGAAAGTTTCTAGGAAGCAAGCATCAAACCCTGACTGTATTCATGCCATCATCTCCACTACGTTCAGTTGTCTACATTATTTTCCAAAGTTATCCAACAGGGAGAGAAGACCTTTATTAATAATCTTTCCCTAATATCTAATATACTTATTTTTAGCTAAGTTAATCTTTGAGCCACATATCCATTCAGAACATACCAGAATAAAATCAAACTCACTGTTAGGAAATGTATCAATACTTCCAAAGATCACATGCCACTACCCTTAAGACACTACAGCCCGCTAGTGTGAGCTACCCAACATCAGAACGCCTACAGCTCCAGGCCCTGCATGCACCATCTCATCCACCCCAGGAAAGTCACTTCCTTTCCTGAGAGCACTTTAAGTGAGCTCTGGGTGAGTTTACCCCCAATCCCACCACCATTTTTTATTCTTAGGCTCTGAAATTTTTCCCTCTTGGGTCTCTTTCATTTGTACTCACAGTTTTCAGAATCTAAGATGGTCTTTAAAATATTCATTCCAGTAGGGACCAAGTTTTCTCCTGCCTGGTTAATTCCTTCTGGGTGTATCAAATGCCTGGGCCCAGTCAATATTGTGGCTAGAACTGGCTAAAAGGAAACACTTCTATTGATGAAAGTATCACAGACTAAAAGTTTCTAAAAGTCTGTCATAATGAGAAAGCGGCTTAACAGGCAATAGAGGTTCAGATTAAAATTTAACGTGACTTTTAAAAACCTACTTAATGTGGGTTTTTTGTTTTTGTTTGTTTGTTTGTTTTGAGATGGAGTCTTACTCTGTCCCCCAGGCTGGAGTGCAGTGACACAATCTCGGCTCACTGCAGCCTCCACCTCCCGGGTTCAAGCAATTCTCCTGCCTCAGCCTCCTGAGTAGCTGAGATTACAGGTGCCCGCCACCGCATTCAGCTAATTTTTGTATTTTTAGTAGAGACGGGGTTTTACCATGTTGGCTAGGCTGGTCTTGAACTCCTGACCTCAAGTGATCAGTCTGCCTTGGCCTCCCAAAGTGCTGGGATTACAGGCGTGAGCCACTGCGCCCGGCCTTAAAAAACCTACTTAATGTTTTCACTGTGCTTTCTATTAAATACATTATTAGCCAATTTCTCTTAAAATGAGCAAAGCAAAAAGGAGCCAGGGGTATTGGGGTAGACTATTCAGCTTCCAAAAGCCATCTAATAGAAATGTTATGAAAACTTCTGCTATACACTAGTTTCAGAAATACTGCATAATCCACCAACAACGAAACTTCCAATAAACGAATACATGAACATGCCACTGAGCTTCTGCTCAGTCTCTATAGCTCCGTGCATTCTCTTCATCCTTTCCCCTTGATCCATTTCCAAGTTGCTCTGAATGTCGTCTTAAAAGTCAGTTTTCCCCTGTTTTTGGTCAATTATTTGACCATCATATGTACCTGCCCCAGAATGCTTCTCAAGTCTCTTAATCCCAGGAACAGGTAAGAAAAAAAGATAGCTGCTCAAGGACTTTCTGACTCTCCTATCAAATACACATTTTCATTCATTCCAATGGTCGAGAACACATTAGTCTGCATTCTGAAAGCAGCCCACAATTTTAAATAGCATGTTCAGGTACATGGAACACACTCAACTTTCCATTTTTTAAGGATAAATAATCTTTCCTGGAGATTAAAGTTTCTTTCCTTCTCCTCCCTTTCATTCACACTGTCTACCTTTTGGCCACTAATTTTGCACGAACTCATTCACCCAATAATAGAAGGAGGTGGCGGCTGGAGGGCCAACTGAACAGCTTCTTCTCCCTCCTCCTTGGCACTTCTGCCCTACATAATAACGTCTCATTTTGAAAACTGGTAGCATTGTGCCACAAGTATATTTGGATATAATTTGGGTGGACTTTGCATATTCTAATACAGGCCATTCCGAGACCGGTTCCAGATTGAAATTTCGTCATTACTGCCTTTAGGATTGTCACTTGATGATTTATTTCTTCCTGAAAAATAATTGCTTCTGATCTAAGTAACTTACACTGCAGGCAGATAGAAAAGACAAGAATAGGCATAGGAGGAATTACATAAACTGCCTGGGAAAACTGAGGTTCATAAGAACCCCAAAACCTTCAAAAGATAATTGTCTCCAAATTAATACTGATAGTCATAACGTGAGACATGCATGCCAACCCAGAAGTACAAGATCGTAATCATCTGTGATCACATATACGTCAATGAAATCTACTGATTCATCTAGTAAGTTACTAGGTATGTGGAAACAACATGATTTCCAGAGTTCCTAAATATTTCCAATATATTGAACTTAGGGATCCAAGATTCTGAACATGCCATCACCAAAAAAAATTGCAAACCTAAAAAACAAAAAGGAAACAAATTAAACAATGTCAAAGGAAAGACTTTCTTAGAAATGGTCAATATTTACTTTTATAATTTTCAAAACATTTTAAGTTAATACTTTTTATCATCTTACCATTATAAGCTCTTAAGTCTAATATTACAGTTTTATTTAAAAACAAGGCAGTTTTCATATAGCAAAATAAATATTACACAATACTCATACACACCACCTATTTAATTATAGAGTATATTTACTGGGTCAAAATATACTGGGTCAAAATATCTTCATATTTACAATTTGAGCCTTTAAAGTGGCATTAGTTCTGTCTTTATTTTCTTTTAAAAGTTGTCATCACGGTGACAGAAATTCAGATGCATAAATAAAATTATAGATTTTGTTCACCTTTAGAAACTCTTTTTTTAGTTGAGTAATAGTGGTTAAAGTTTTTGTGCTTCTATTACATTAACTTTTAGCACATGAACTAAGAAAGATGCTCTTCAAAGCTGCTCTAACCAAAAAGAGGTAGGCCTTTTTTGAAAAAGAAAAAAAAAACTTTTTTGGCAAAAATTTCCAAAAATAAAAACATCAGTATTATTTCTTATTAAAAATATATACAAAAGTGAGCTGTATAAACAAAACTTTTGCTGTAGGCTTAAAGACCATGCTACTTAGACCAGCTTATTTAATTATTCCATAGAAAATCAAGAGTTCAGAGTTCATATTTCCAAAAGCATAAAACAACACATCAGGAGACATGGTAAAACAAAGAACCAAGGAGTGCACACTGGTTTTTCTTTAAGAACAAGGCGAAGCTGGCCCGGGGAAGCAGAAATTATTAACAGCCCACACACATAAAATCACTGCTCTCCCAGTCAACCTAACGGGGCCCAGATTTCCATGGCCAGCTTGTGAGTAATTTTTTCTTAGTGTATGTGAATAATTCTCCCTATCATTACAGAAAGCCACAAACATGAAGAAAAAGAACACATTTTATAAATGTTAAATCACTCTCAACATCTGAGATTAAGCAGTAAGAAAATACTGTTTGTAGGGAAATTAAGTAACATAGAATAACATGACAACTGAGCCTCTAGAAGAGAAACATGAAAATAAAGATGACTTAAAAAAAAAGATGATGTTTTCAGTTCCTCACAATTTGCCTTCTGTAGCACCCTCCAGAATGAGATGAAATTAAATTTCCTCCGCATCTCATCAATTAAATGACTGCACAATTTAGGCTAAAGATAAGTAAATCTGTGGTACTTATATTTGTTATTAATGCTGTTACATATAGTAAAAGAAATGAAGTAGCATAAAGAACCACTTATTTGAAATAACAGCTTAGTGTGAATCTGAACTCCAAGTAAAAACCTTACTGGAATTCTATTTTTAGGAGAGCTAAACATAGTAACTGCCTTATAAGCACTGCTACCTCAACATATTTAAAAGGACATGGTCCATCAGAATACATTTAATAATTAAATAACACTCCCCTTCACCCAAAAAAGTTTTACTAAAATGTAAAAAGAAGCCATTGTATTATCTTCAACTATAAAATATATTTGAACATAGAATATTTTAAAGCTAACTGATACAACTAACATTCTCCATAGGCACTTCATATTTTAAAAAGTAAAACACACACATATACATAAAACATTAAAATTCTTTAACATCGAGAAACAAAGTTGTGGCAAGAATCCTTACTTTCTAGTCTGAAAACCTGTAAGTCTGGATTCCCTTTTGTTTGAAGAGCAAATCCTACTGTTTAAAAAAATTATTTCAATCTCTAATTCCTAATGGCTCAGGTTTTTGTCATATAATAAATATTTCGCTGCTGATTAGGTAGCTCACAAGAGCTCACTTTAAAAAGCCATGTTTAAACAGCTCTAAAAGGTTTAATTAGCATTTATGATGTAAGCCCTTTTGTAAAACATTTGAGCTAATTTAGGTAAGATATGTCAGTATGTTGTTTAATACCTTTGGTTTACAACTTTTAAATGTTTTTAATCTTGAAGAGGAAGGAACTGGGGCAGCACAGACACGGAAACACATGAAGGCCTCCCTCTCGCTGGCTTTGCCATTTACCATTCGGGCTGAAGTGGTTTCAGGACGAGGCGATCGCTCACCTTCTAGTCAGAAATCAGATGACCTCAAAACAACCTCATTTCAGGCTGAGGCCTCATGTCTTTCGCTTAGAGCTAAAAATAAAAATACATGTGAATGAACAAATGAGCATGGAATGAAATCTCTAACATGACACTAAAATATAGAATATTAGAAGCCGTTTTTATCACAGAAAAATGAAAATGTACACATTTCTACACAGAGAATCACAATCCTAGTTTGAATGGAGTGGTACCCTTCTTATCCTGTTAACCGCTGGGTATCATAACAATTGAAATTCAAGTTGGTTCTACAAAGCTAAAGTCATATTTGATTCATTTCCTAAGATTATAAAACATTTATTTATTTATTTGAGACAGAGTCTCACTCTGTCACCCAGGCTAGAGTGCAGCAGTGTGGATCTCAGCTCACTGCAGCCTCCGCCTCCCAGGTTCAAGAGATTCTCCTGCCTCAGCCTCCCAAGTAGCTGAGATTACAGGCGCCCACCACCATGCCTGCTAATTTTTGTATTTTTAGTAGAGACAGGGTTCCACCATGTTGGCTGGGCTGGTCTTGAACTCCTGACCTCAGGTGATCCGCCTGCCTCGGCCTCCCAAAGTGCTGGGGTTACAGGTGTGAGCCACTGCACCCGGTCAAACATTTATTTTTTATAGAGTTAAATTTAACAGTATTTTAATGAAGTTGGCCACTTAGATCATATATATATACATGTATATATGTGCCAGGGCAAGAAAAGGCAGTGTAATGCTAAATTGTAACAATAGCCTGGCCCTCAGAAATATATTTTTGTGTATTCACAACTCTTGGTTCCAATAGCAGTACTCGTAGAACATGAAAATAAACCTATTTCTCCAACCAAACTAAGGCACTCACTCATTCAGCAAATACCCAATGTTTCTTTTTTTTTTTTTGAGACGGAGGCTCGCTCTCTCGCCCAGGCTGGAGTGCAGTGGTGCCATCTCCACTCACTGCAAGCTCCGCCTCCCGGGTTCACGCCATTCTCCTGCCTCAGCCTCCCGTGTAGCTGGGACTACAGGCGCCCACCACCGCGCCCGGCTAATTTTTGTATTTTTAGTAGAGATGGGGTTTCACCATGTTAGCCAGGGTGGTCTCGATCTCCTGACCTCGTGATCCGCCCGTCTCGGCCTCCCAAAGTGCTGGGATTACAGGCGTGAGCCACCGCGCCTGGCCAGCAAATACCAAATGTTTCTAAGCACTGGAATTAAGTGCTTGGTATGAGAGAACAAGTTCTAAACCCATCAGGGAGTCTGGAGTCCTCAGCCATCTATTTTCCAATTTGGGGTCTCAAGTCTGTGCTATGACGCTAAGGAGATTCCACAAGAGGTAGGAAGGCAGTATGTATTAAGTGACAACAGAATGAGGCTGCAGAATTTGAAACCAAATCCACTGAGAACTCTGAATCTCTCTGCTGTCGCTGTCAACGACCTCAACTCATCATGTGTCTGTCTCTTCAGTGTGAAGCTTATGTTTTCAAAATCCTACTTTAATCCTGGAAATTAATTCTCTCTCATTTGGAGAATGCTGGTAGTTTTGGTACCAAATATAATGCCTCAGGCTATTTTGAAAGGTTAAATCTGCCAAGTACCTTCAAAAACCACTTATTTTAAGAGCACTTCATTCCACTGAAGCCATAATTTACAATTCAGAAATTCTGCTGCTAAAGTTATACTTAAAGAATTGGCCCTAGCTATACTATAATGAAGACAAATATGTTACAGAATGTTTTACACCATTCATCTATTCCCATTAAATATTATTCATAAATTATCACATATAGTCTACACTAACATTATCGTTCAATGTTTCGCATTTCTCTGCTGGTTCTACATATACCAATGACATTTTTTAATTTTGTGGGAATATGATACATTATCAAAAAAATCAAAATATATGCACCTGATTCAAATTAAGCTCCATGTTCATCTTAACCCATTTATGCCTAGTGTTCCATTACTGCAACGCCAAGCTTGTGGAATTTATTTGTATCCTATTGCTTAAGGTCATCACCAAGGCCTGATTTTTCACAAAAAAATTTGCAACCTCCAGCATAAATGGGTTAAAACCAGAAGAATAAATACACTTTTGAGTTGGCTCATCTTCCGTAATTTTTCATGGAGTCCAACTAAATTTAATATCTTGACAAATATTAGCAAGTTATAAATGTTTTGACTCTGAAGTTCCTAGGCCTCGGAAAATACTTTAAAGTAATAAACTGCAATTTACGCTTAAATACTTAGAATAAAGAAGACAAGAACTATGGGTAGTTATATCTGGGTTTTAAGCAAATCAACAAGCTTTGAAAGTACATTTCCCACAGATGTTCGTAAGATGATTCTTAAGTTTTAGATTTTGCTGCATTCAAATTTTAAACATGGAAAACCGTATGCTGGTCTTAGGTGCAAGCAGCGAAACCCTTCCTCCTTTCCCGTGTATGTCAGACGGCCCTGTTCTTTTCAGTTCATAGGAAGCTTCAGAGAAAACATAACTAATTCATAGATACACTTTTTCTACTCTAAGTCTTAAACGTGCTCATCTATGTATCCCAAATTTGTCCTGTGTCAACACAGAGACCCTGTCGGCTACCCACAGCTCGACTCTTACTTGATTTTTTTCTTTGCCTTTCTTTTCTTTTCTTTTTTTTCTTTTTTTTTTGAGACAGAGTCTCATTCTGTTACCCAGGCTGAAGTGCAGCAATGTAATCTCGGCTCACTGCAACCTCTGCCTCCTGGGTTCAAGTGATTCTCCTGCCTCAGCCTCCCAAGTAGCTGGGATTACAGGGGCCCATCACCACATCTGGTTAATTTTTGTATTTTTAGTAGAGATGGGGTTTCTCCATGTTGGCCAGGCTGGTCTCGAACTCCTGACCTCAGGTGATCCGCCCGCCTCAGTCTCCCAAAGTGCTGGGATTACAGGCGTGAGCCACCACACCCGGCCTACTTGCTATCATTCCTTGGCAAGAACTAAAAGCAGCTGAGAGTCTTCATTTGCCTCCCGAACTCAAGATGTCACCCTTACATCTCACGACCTCATCCATGCCACAGTCACAACTGCCATTTCCCCTTTTGGCTTCAACCACTTGATGTTCTGTAATACAGGTTACAGTCGACAGCAACTGCAACACTGTCATCATTCCACAACTTTCACTGCTTCCACTTTAGGCCTTTGATGATAAAATAAGGAGACTGAATCCTCAGAGAGATGTCTCAGCTTACTAACTATATACTCAGTCTTAAGTTTTACTACTCATAAAACTCCATCCATCACTTCAGTAATATTACACTGTCTCCCATTTAAGAGAATTGATGAATTCTAGTGGGTTAGTTACAAATTTAGACAAATTACAGAGTCAAACTTCTATAAAAACAAATGCTATTTATTTAAGAACATTCAATGTCAAAGATACTTTCATGAAAAACTGTCTCCTTAGTTTAAACTGAATCTTTTTTGCAGAAAGGATTAAGCCCCATGACACACTAGAGGTGAACCTGCAACCTGAACACTGTAGTCCCTCTCAGAAGTTTTCTTTCTGCTGCCAGCACTTGACAGATTCTAAGATTTCCTGTCTGACACATATGCCTCATCTCCTAACCCAGCAAAAACCAACAGCGTTTTTTATTTCTGTGGAAATCCCGCAACTTCACATACGCAGCTTGCACTCTAAACACAATACATTTATCAGTCAGAAAATCCTAAATTGAAGGATTCCACAGGAAGAAAACAGAGTGTCTGAATGACAGCATGGAGACAGCGGCTGGCCATTTGGGAAACTTTAGGCTGCATCTCTATCTTCATTCCTTAAGCCAGAATAAATTCCAGAAATACCACATTTAAACTGAAAATGTGAAACCATAAAAATGTTCAAAGAAAATATGGCTGAAAATTTAAAAAATACATTTTAAGGCACATGAAGAACTTTAATTATGACATAAACCCTAGGGGCCAAAAAAGAACACAACTGATTAACAAGTGGCCACAAAAACCCATTTATAAACAAACAACATAAACTGAAAAAAAAACTGTAGTATTAATATGGATAAAGTTCTCATAAATTCCCAAGAAAAAGAAAACCCCATGAAAACTTGTGCAACAATTACAGACAATTCATCAAGGAAAACAAGACCAATAAATACAGAAAAATACCTTCAAACCCACTCAAAAGCAATATAAATCCAAATGAGATGCTAACAGAGCGAAAGGGATGACCAAGAGTGTGGGGGACCAGGCACCCAAACAGACCATTAGGAGAGGTATACACCAGCGCTAACTTTTTGAAGAACAGTGACGTTATTTACCAAAATGTTAAAATATGCATGCTTTTGACCCAGAAATTTAACTTCTGGGACCAGATTCTTATTTCTTCTCACATGTAAGCAAAAATATTTGTACGAGGAGATTGTTTATAACTACTATACAGCAGTACTATTAATATATAAAAAATGAAAGAAAAAAATCTGTAAAACAAATCCAATGTCTGTCAAGGAAGCTGGTTTTTTTTTTTTTTTTTTTTTTTTTTGAGACGGAGTCTTGCTCTGTCGCCCAGGCTGGAGTGCAGTGGCCGGATCTCAGCTCATTGCAAGCTCCGCCTCCCGGGTTTACGCCATTCTCCTGCCTCAGCCTCCGGAGTAGCTGGGACTACAGGCGCCCGCCACCTCGCCCGGCTAGTTTTTTGTATTTTTTAGTAGAGACGGGGTTTCACCTTGTTAGCCAGGATGGTCTCGATCTCCTGACCTCGTGATCCGCCCGTCTCGGCCTCCCAAAGTGCTGGGATTACAGGCTTGAGCCACCGCGCCCGGCCCTGGAAGCTGGTTTTAAAAAAACATTACCTTTCATGTAGCCAGGGAAAAGTGTCCTGGATATATTATTAAGTGCATAAATGATTCTGCTGAACAGATCTACAATGCCATTCATTTCAAAAGTACTATTTCTTAAAACGAGTTTAACAGACAAGAGTAAGAGGGAGGAGTGAAGGAACACAGGAGGTTACCCAAGAGCCTGCTAGGCACAGGAGAATGGGGGAAAGAGCTTTTCGCTTGTCACTTTATCTGTCTACAGAATTTTTCTAACATGAACAATTACTCCTTTGATAACAAAAATGTTTTTCAAGGATGCTCTGCTATTTCAGCATTTCAAAATTCTATGGATTGAATTTCTCAAAATGGAAAGAGATTGAGAGCCATGAGTCAGGTCTATCAGGAGTCACTTTGCGAATGCTGGAATTCATTTGTGGCCAGAAGCAGAGGTGCTGGGATAGCCCACTGGGTGGTGACTGCCAGTAGGCGTGAGCTCTGTGCTTCTCTCACATGGCCACTGCTTACCTCTCCAAGGTTCGCCTCTCTGCACAGTGTCTTGCAAAGTATACTTGCATGCAAAGTGCATGTTCACTCCTGACTCCTATAAATGAGGGGCAGGCCTCAAGGTCTGGTGTTTGCTCTTAAGGACTTAATGGGATATTCAATATTCAATAGCACAGAATGTGCCACAAAGTGAGTGATAATCAATTGTTTTTTCATCTCTTCCATCCCAGAGACAAGGCCAATCCAGGTGAACTGCTGTTGCCACAGACTCTTTCAGTGATCTTAAGACTCCAAACCCAGCTCCTTTGAAAATATGGTCTTGCCTTTTTATGGGACACCCACTATTACAGACAGAAGACATGAAACCGGTCAGGCAGTCCGGTAAAATGTCACTGAAGATCAGTCTGTAGGCAGGAGGCAAAGCAGAATGTCCTACGAAACTATTTGTCCATTTTACTTTACAGATCTCACATTTGCCCCAAATCAACACTAACCAGACATAGAATTCTTTAGTTATATAGCTGAACCATTCATCAGGACGACAGGAGGCATAATCACGCCAGCATGACTAGATTTTGGCCCTCACAGGCCCCCTCCACCCGCCCAAAATGACAGGAGTCTCACAATTACAGTTTCATTTCTGACGACTGGCCAATGGATGCGTAAGCAGTGGCAGGTATAAGATTTTGACATTTTTCCATTGGCACTCTTATTTAGAAAATAAGATATTCTTTAGATATCAGGCCAATTCTTTAGATACCAGACCACTATAATCGGTAAATAATGCCATTGTTCTTCAAAAAGTTAGTGACGGCTTAAACCTCTCCTAATGGTCTGTTTACCATTGGTAATCACTGCCAATCTGTTAGCATCTCATTTTGGTTCATATTTATTTTGAGTGCAGATTGAGTCATACTATTTAATCTGACTTGGACCCTCACTAATACTTGGTATGGTTGATTCTGTTTTCCAAGGGAAAACTAGGCAGGAAAAAGTAACACACAATTCATTATCCAGCAATGGAATAAACAAGCTCACTAACACAGTAAGTTAAAATTTAAGTGATTAAAAAGCCCATGCCTCTGCCGGGCGCGGTGGCTCACACCTGTAATCCCAGCACTTTGGGAGGCTGAGACAGGTGGATCACCTGAGGTCAGGAGTTCCAGACCAGCCCGGCCAACATGGTGAAACCTCGTCTCTACTAAAAACACAAAAATTAGCCAGGTGTGGTGGCACACACCTGCAATCCCAGCTACTTGGGAGGCTGAGGCAGGAGAATGGCTTGAACCTGGGAGGTGGAGGTCGCAGTGAGCAGAGAATGCGCCACTGCACTCCAGCCTGGGTGACAGAGTGACTCTGTCTAGAAAAAAAAAAAAAA
>NC_045440.1:939774-984112 GCF_002776525.5 Piliocolobus tephrosceles | reverse complement strand
TTAGCCAGGATGGTCTCGATCTCCTGACCTCGTGATCCGCCTGTCTCGGCCTCCCAAAGTGCTGGGATTACAGGCTTGAGCCACCGCGCCCGGCCAAGGTTTTTTTTTTCAATCAGCAAATTCTTTGTTGACAAATACTGTAATCCAGAAATCTGCTTTTCTACTTCATATTGGACAGTCAACTAAAGTAGTCACATTGCACAGGGATGTGCCCCACCTTCGAGACCATCTGCTACGATGTGAAGCCTGACAAAGCTTCTATGACAATATCATCACCAACCTCAAACTGGAACTAACAGAAAAAATCATAATGGATATACACGGGATTAAAAATTCAAGTGTGCAGAGTTTAAGATACTTGATTATATAAAGTTTAAAATACTCAAAATACATCTTTATGTATATATACATGTCTGTATTTCATATTTTTCAAGAGGTTGAACCTCCTGAAGAAATCCAATATGCACCACCACCCCGGGAAAAAAAATGAAAACCGAAAAACAAAAAACTCTCCTCATCTCAGTGTAATGCCAGACACTATTTGGAAATAAACACACCTAGGCAGTTCCAGTGTCCCGTGGTCCCCACCTGGCATCTGCACTGTGCTCTCTCTTCGGGGACTGCCCTTCCCTCCCTCGTGATGTTCTTGGCTTGCCACCTCATCTCAGCAGAGGATTGGCTCCAGTGCTACCTGCTCAGTAGCAGCCTCTCTAAAACAGTCCTGTCTCTTCATCCCATCCCTCGCAGTCTCTAGCCCCCTCCTGTCCTGCTTGAGCTCTCTCCCTAGCACGATTTCCCACAAACATACTATATTTTTACTTATTTACTTTATCTGCCCTACTAGAATGATTCTTATTTCCTGGCATTTACATATGAAACTATAGTTAATCATTCGAGGGAGAAAAAAGCCAACCTTAATGTTATTCTATTATCAAGCATATTCATCTTACCAAAGAAGAAACTGAAATCCCTCCATTTGGCAAAACACAAACGAGGATGTGGCTAAGTTTCTACCCTTCATCTCTAATGGACTCTTGAGATCATCAATAACTCACTCAGCTGTGGAGCCAACCTGATGTGAACACAATACATACATCCAGTGAAACATGGGATGTCACTGGCAGAAATAAGCACATACATGTTTTGAAGTAGAGAAGTCACAGGCAGAAGCTGAAAAAACAATTATTATATAGGTGCCATAGAATTAGAATAAAAATCTTTGTCAAAGCTCAACAAAATACTGAAATTGATTGGTAAACTGACCAATCAACTACAAAAGCCAAACTGTGAGTACAAGAGCACTTTAGGGTTGGTTGAGGTGAACAGAAATGAAAAAGAAAAGATAGTTGAAAACACTGCAGGGGGTAGGAGAAGGCTGCGGGGCAGGCACAGGAAGCCCACAAGAGGAGATGAGCAGTGGGCAGTGAGTAAAAGACGGCTCCATCACTTCCAGGGCAGGATGGAAATGCAGGGCACTTTTTAAAAAAGGATTCATGCCAGTAGGAAAACGTGAAAGCAAGCGTGGGGCCATGAGGGAGTGCACAGGTCACATGCCCATGACTCTGGCCCGCTCACTCTGCTAAAGACCAAGCTGAGGACCGGAGGTGAGGCAACCGCTGCAGCTCTTCTTGCAGGAGGGGCCAGGCAAACGCGGACCATCTCCTTAGGTACAGAGACCCTAGCACCCCGCACGATTTACAGGACACATCAAGGCCCAAAGACACCGTCAGGCGCGCCCAGGTTATTGTTTTTAGGTAAAGGGGAGGGAGGACAATGCACCAAGATTTGTAAACATAACTCCATGGTTGAGTATGAGATGAATTACCACGGAACAGTGGGAGCTTACTAGGCAGGAAACATACAGAACTGTGAAGTTTTGTTGCAGGGCCATGACGGAGATGATCTGAAGCCTGTCACCACCCAGGGAAGATCCTCATGGCCTCCTGAGACCTATGCACTCTAACTGAAATACTAACAAAGAACAGCAGGAAGGACGGACAGGACTTCTCCGTGTTCCTTAACTGCAGTACAAATTCCGCACCTGCAAAAAACTACAAACAACTGTGCTCCCTTCCCCAATCCTAAATTCCTCTCTGGGTTAAATGTTTCCATTTCGGTCTACTGTTCTACACCTATGCATCTGTACCTACATCACTCTTCAGTTTACCAAAGCCTCTCATAAAATGTCCAGGACCCTCTTAGAATGTTTAGTACCAAGTACAACAAAACCGATGCTCTCCCGTGTCCTGAGTACTATACTTTCTACCCATGCGGACTAACGCCACGTTGCTTCTCTGGCACTACCTCCTAGTAACTCACAACTTGATGGAAACTCTGAATCTCTTTGTCTTTCTCACAAATACCAAGTAGGTCTGCTCTTCTACAACCTATACTTTGGCGTTTTTTTGATGTGGTTTTGTTTGTTTTGGTTTTTGTTTGTTTGTTTTGAGACAGAGTCTCGCTCTGTCGCCCAGGCTGAAGTGCAGTGGCCGGATCTCAGCTCACTGCAAACTCCGCCTCCCAGGTTCAAGCGAATCTCCTGCCTCAGTCTCCTAAGTAGCAGGGATTACAGGCGTACACCACCACGCCCAGCTAGTTTTTGTATTTTTAGTAAAGACGGGATTTCACCATGTTGGTCAGGCTGCCCTTGAACTCCTGACCTCGTGATCCGCCCAACCCGGCCTCCCAAAGTGTTGGGATTACAGGCGTGAGCCACAGCGCCCGGCCTACTTTGGCGGTTTTTAAGTGATAAAGTACAAAACTCTACCTTCTGTTATGCTAGATTTTATCTTGTTTTTGGCCTATCTTTCCAACCTACTCAGTTATTGAAATTTTTAGTTCTAAAAACGAATATGTCATTTTTCTGGTTTTCGATTATAGAGATTCAAACTTACAAAATGCTCCTTCACTTTACTTCTCAGCTTTACAACGCAGGGTCATGTCACTTAAGGAAAACACCTTATATCTCACAAGAGGCCTTGTGGAATTGCAGTCACCTGCTGAATTTCCAAGATCCAGTGACTAATTCTCACAGGGTCAACAACAATCTGTTAATGAACAGAGCCATCTCCGGAGTCACTTTTAAAGGACTGAACCACTGGACTAAAGCCGAAATGCCGATTCGACCATGTTAACTGAAAATTGTAACAGCAGAGACCAGGAGATGTTAGAATCCCGGGGCCAATGT
Source organism: Piliocolobus tephrosceles (assembly GCF_002776525.5). NCBI lineage: Eukaryota > Metazoa > Chordata > Mammalia > Primates > Cercopithecidae > Piliocolobus > Piliocolobus tephrosceles. Next base: position 980,925 of record NC_045440.1, on the reverse strand, counting down.
ATGTGCCCCTCCCACAGGCCCCACAAACAAGTCACGTTGGAAACTGATACAAACCAAAGTGACCCAGACGATGGAATCATTTGCTCAGTGTGTTCTCTCCATGCAGGCACGCCACACAGGAAACGAAGCTGTAATCCAATGTTTACTGAGCAAAGAAATCAAAGCAACTGGTCATCTAACATATATTTAACAACATCAGGGTAAGTTTGTCTTGTGTACCGCTCTTTACAACAGGGTTATACTCTAGGACGGTGGAGTACTAAGGGTACTCTAGGAGGTACTCTAGGACGGTGGAGTACTAAGGGTACTCTAGGAGGTACTCTAGGACGGTGGAGTACTAAGGGTACTCTAGGAGGTACTCTAGGACGGTGGAGTACTAAGGGTACTCTAGGAGGTACTTGGATAAACATCAATGAAAATTGCATCACTTTCATGACTAACCAACTCCCTTCCTGCAGTCCCACTTCTTAATGAGATGTACGAGAATTCCACCAGGCTATGGTCCGAGTCAGCGGGCCTGGAGGTGGTTATTGTGTCCTACAAGCTCTGGAGTCACAGTGGTTGAGTTCAACGCCAAGCTCTACTGCTTTCTTTTCTCATTATGTGATCTTCAACAAGTTACTTATCTTTTTTAAACTTCAACACATAATAAGTTACCCATCTTTTCTAAACTTCAGTATTAGTTTCACTATAGCAGATGTAAGAAATTACAATTACACTTACACTTATCAGTGGCTTAAACTAACACAAATCTATCATAGTTCTGTGGACTAAATGAAGGTGTCGGAAGGGCCACATTTCTTCTGGAGACCCTAAAGGAGAATCCACTCCCTGGCCTTTCCAGCTTCTAGGGACCACATGTATTCACTGGCTTGTGGCCCCTTCCTCCACCTTCAAAGCTAGTGGTGTAACATCTTCAAACCTCTCCCTAATTCTGACCACCCTGCCTCTCTCTTTTACTTAAGAGGTCCCTTGTGACTACATCCGGCCCATCTACCCAGATAATCCTGGATAACTGCTTCATCCCCAAATCCTTTATCACATCTGTAAAGTCTCCTTTCCAATGTGAGGTGACGTATTTATAGGTCTGGGGATTGGAATGTGGACACTGGAGGGGACACCATTAATGTGTCTACCCAGGGCTATTACAGTATAGTTTTAACACTGATTTGATGTTAACCAGTTGAAATTTAATGAAGCAAGACAATTTTATCTTAAAATTTTGAATACTGTTACCTAAGGAGGACACGGCTATTTCAATGCATAGTTCATAGTAAAATTACACTGCACTTTTCTATGTCAGTTTTCACATAAAATGACATGCATTTGATTTATCAGTGGAGGGGAAAAAATAGAAGAGTTAAGCAATCAAAGTCTTTATGGCTTTACCAATTAATATGGGACTAACTAAACAACAAAGTAGCTAGAATGAAGTTAATATGTAAAGGAGAATCTGAATGTTTGGTTGTGTTTTTTCTACTAGAAACAGGAAACCACACTGCTCTGGTTTTCACCTTACCCCACTGGCCAGACCTTCGCACTCCCCTTTGCTGGATTCTTCTCCTCTCCCTGACCTCTAAAGCCCCAGTGCCCCCAGGCTCAATTCCCAGGCCTTCCTGTCTACACTCACTCCTGTGGGAAAGTCATTCAATCTCAGGGCTTTACCATCTGTGCTGATGCTCCAGATCTTATAGGTCTCAATCAGATCCCTGAACTCCCGTCTCCTTCATCACAACTGCCTACTTGATAGCCCATCTCAGATGTCAAATAGGTATCTGCATATTCAAAACCAAATTCCTGATCTTCCCGATGACCAGAGCCTGGTGGAATTCTAGTAGTACATCTCATTAAGTGGGACTGCAGGAAAGGAGTTGGTTAGTCATGCAAGTGAGGCAGTTTCAATGATGTTTATCCAAGTACCACCTAGAGTACCCTTAGTACTCTACTGTCCTAGAGTATAACCCTGTTGTAGAGAATGATAACACAGGATGAAATTACCCTGATGTTGTTAAATGGCTATTCATCAGAGAGCTATTCCATCCCATTAAAAATCTTAGCACCATCCTTTCCAACTTTCTTTCCCTCGCATCCACTATGCCCATCAGCTGACCAAATTAGCTCAACCTTCAAAATACATCCAGAATCTGATCACTTCCTACCACCTCCACTGTTACCATCTTCAGCCAAGCCACCATCATCTCTTGCCTTGGTCACTGCTAACTGATTTCCTTCTATCCTTGTTCCCCTGGCTTGTTTAATATAGCAGCCAGAAAGTCTTTTTTCCAAAAGAATTAAGATTTTTGGTTTCTTCTGTTCTCTCTTTTTAACTGAGGTGAAACGTACATATAGTGAAATTAAGCAGATCTTAGGCTTCAATTCAATGACTCAGATGGATCCACGTAATCAAGACCCCAATCAAGACAATACTTCCAACTTCAGGCTATGAAGAATAAAGGAGTTTCTTTCAGAGTGATGGAAACATTTTGCAACTAGACAGAGGTGATGGCTGCTCAACATTGTAAACGCACACTTACATGCCACTTAATTGTTCATTTCACAATGGTTGTTATGTTATGTGAATTTCACCTCAAAAGGCTCTGTCTTTATTTCTGTGAGAAAATACCCCTGATGTAAACAGCTAAAAGGTTTATCACTGCAGTTGTATCATTGCAGGCGTCAGGTACTTAAGTGATTTTTCAGTTTTACTGATGGTACTTAACAACAAAAAAATCTTGTCACCACCAAATGTTTCTTGAGTGGTTCACCCTTGGCTTTAAATGTTATCAAACAGTGGAGAGCTGCTCTCTGCTTCCACAGGAGGACCACTAGATGCCCATCTTCAAGAATCAGTAACTAACTCTAGAACCCAATGAGAATATTCATGGCACACAAACAGTCATGGAATACCATGCACTGTTAAGAAGACGTTTCTTAAAATATTACATACACTTAGTGTCAGACACTTTATACGTTACAAAACCTTGATTCTACCAGAATTTTAATTCATCATAAATCTATAATTTAAGGATTTTGCATTTGCATCTAATTTTTTAAATCGATGTGGGAAGGAGGACAGGAAACAGGACAGAGGGATCTTTTCTATCCAGCCAAGCCAACTGTCTTTAAAGCATAATCCTTTCCATTTTCTGCCAGTTCACAATAAATGTGTGAAGACAATTCGATCTTCACTTTTTTAAAAACCAATCTCAGCTGCTTGATATATAACAGGAGATGAGGAAAAACGGTATCTGAGGTACAAAGCTCAAGCGTCAATCTGAATTCTTAGTTCCAGATTGAATGGGAAATCCCTATCACATTTCTTACAGAAAAGGCCTGACAATATAGTACTGAAATTAATTCTCCAAAGCCACAGAAAGGTAATCTCATTACATATTCAAAACACACACTTCTGAAAAGACAAGTAGGTCCTTTTCACTTCTAGAACTAGACAGTGTTTAGTATTTAAGGAAGTTAAGTAACACTATTTTGTGACTGGTTGTGCGTATGTGTGTATGTATTTAGGGTTATTAAGATGTGTGCACTCAGTTTACAATTTAATTTTTTTTAATGCTTCCAAAATGACAGATTTTTCAGCAAATAGTTAAAATTCAGTTCCTCTTCAGTTACTGGTCAAGACCTAAGTTCAGGAGTTTTACGTTTTCCAAAGCACAAGTGTTTTAACACCGTATCTACACTAAGCCATGTAGTAGTATGATTGGTCTTTAAAGCGTCCATCCACTCTCCTTGGAACCATCAGGATCAGGGGCGAGAACCAGGACATGTGTGTTATACACAGATAGTGCAATGGACAAAAACAACAAAAGAAGGGTTCATTACTAAGGCTAAAACTTGGCCTTTTCTCCCTCGCCTGTTTTTTGTTTGTTTGTTTGTTTTTTTAAGTAACTATCCCCACCTAAGGATGATGTAAAAGGCCACTCAGGAGCTGCTATCTCCTTCAGACAAAGGTACAGATTGTGGATCTTCCATCTATCCAGCAAGCCAAGGGATATGCTGACCAAATGAGAAGTACCACGGACGCCGCACAGGGGGCCTTTGTAAAGAACACTGGACCCACATATGTACACAACTCCCAGAATCAACACAGCTTCAGGACCCCAGTCCCCTAAGTATATGCCACTTGACTGCAGCAATGGTAACAGTAACCTTGTGGAGCAGCAAATGTGTCCCCAAATAGTAGATTTTATAGTCAAACTACCTAATTCTGAGCAGAAGACCAAGAAATGATGTCATGACATCACATACAACATAAGCGCATCTCATAAATCGCTAGTTATGTAACTGAGGACCCTGTTTTAGAGATGCTATCCCAGGGGAATTTCTCTTCTAGCTGTGGATGGTAATCCTTGTTCACAGCTATAATAATCTCAATGAAAAAAACACTCTAAATACTTGGCATTGTATTGAATTCAGCATTTGTACACTCTGGTTCATGTCAGTGAGCCTCCTTCATTTTCCATAGCTTTATAGTTCCCAGCCTTTTTCTTTATTTGTTACACAGATGATTCAACTGTATCCTATTTCTGTTTCTTTTTTGGTTCTTAATCTGGATTATGCCTCTTTAGCTTCCTATGTGGAAATGTGTGTGAATTTAGGAACTGAAATTTACTGGAAAGATGTAAGACACAAGAAAGAGTAATTAACATAGAAGGCATGACGGAAATCATTTTTTTGAGTTTTTCTTTATTTTTGATGTTAAAGAAGAAAATTCCTGAGAAACAAACTTGATGACGTAAGTAAAGCTAATTTTTTAAAAAATATTTCTGAATGGTTTGTTTAAAAGCATAAAATTGAAAAGGTAAACAAAGGTACACAATAAAAAGTTTTCCTTTCATCCTTGTCATTAGCCACCAGTTCTCTTCCCCCGGAGTAGCCAGTGTTGTCTGCCTATCCTTTTACACAGTGATGCAACACATTCACAACAACATTCTGGTCAATGACGGACCACATAGCTAATGGTAGTCCCAAATGATTTTTCACACCATATTTTTACTATACCTTTTCTATGTTTAGATATGTTAGATACACAGATACTTGCCTTTGCATTACAACTGCCTACACTATTCAGTACAGTAACGTGCTGTACAGGCTTGAAGCCTAGAAGCGACAGGCTATACCAGACAGCACAGGTGTGCAGTCGGCTACCTCATCTATGTTTGTGTATGTCACTCCATGATGTTGGCGGAAGAACCCCTAACTATGCATTTCTCAGAACATTATTGTTAAGTGATACATGATTGTGTATGTTTCTTCCCTAGTGCTGCTGGTCCAAAGACCCATTATCTTCTCTGCATTCTGTGCTCTGATATAGTGGGTCTCAAACTTCAGCACTGCTGCACTCCACTGCCCCGAGATTCTGATCCAGTAGGTCTGGTGTAAGGCCTTAAAATCTGCATTCCTAACAAGCTCTCAAGTATGCCAGGCCCACACTTTGAAAAGCCCTGATCTAATAAAATCAAGTAATCAATTGTCTTTGAGACAAGATATCTTCAAAATCAAAGTGAATGCATCACAGGCACAGGTGGTACTTAGAGAGCTACTGTCTAAACAACACTATTCTGCAGTGTATACCAGTTTCCTCTCAACCAAACCTAAATAACTTTCTTTTTTTTTTTTTTTTGATGGAGTCTTGCTCTGTCACCCAGGCTGGAGTGCGGTGGTGCGATCTCGGCCTGCTCACCACAACGTCCGCCTCCCAGGCTCAAGCGATTCTCCTGTTCAGCCTCCTGAGTAGCTGGGATTACAGGCACCCGCCACCACGCCCGGCTAATTTTTGTATTTTTAGTAGAGACGAGGTTTCACCATGTTGGCCAGACTGGTCTTGAATTCCTGACCTCAAGTGATCGGCCCACCTCGACCTCCCAAAGTGCTGGGATGACAGGCGTGAGCCACCGCATCTGGTCAACTTTCTTTCTTAAAGCTCTCTGTCATACCCGGTAATGGCTTAATCTTCAACTTTTACTTTCTTCATATTGGCTTTGTCCCTTCATATTCATACACACACATACACAGAGAGAGAGAGAGAGAGACACATTTTTTTTTCCTTGGAGGTCTTTTTTTTTTGAGACGGAGTCTCGCTCTGCCGCCCAGGCTGTAGTGCAGTGGCTGGATCTCAGCTCACTGCAAGCTCCGCCTCCCGGGTTTACGCCATTCTCCTGCCTCAGCCTCCCAAGTAGCTGGGACCACAGGCGCCGCCACCTCGCCCAGCTAGTTTTTTGTATTTTTTAGTAGAGACGGGGTTTCACCGTGTTAGCCAGGATAGTCTCGATCTCCTGACCTCGTGATCCACCCGTCTCAGCCTCCCAAAGTGCTGGGATTACAGGCTTGAGCCACCACGCCTGGCCCTTTTTTAATTATTATTATTAGTTACATTTCTTTTCACCTGTAATGCTATGATGTGCAAAAAAAAAAAAATCTTCCAATGGAGATGGCAGAAATAGATGCCCTAAGGACAAGAGTTCCTCTTCAATTTAGACTAAAAAGATAAAAGTAAAAAAGAAGAGTTAAAAGTAAATTTACACATTTTTGAGATCAAAAACCTCTGTAAGAAAAATGGCAAAAAGTAATTCATTTGACATCTAATGTTCTAGTGAGGAGATAGTTTCAAGTTGTACTGCAAAGCAAACATACGAGTATAGCTGGCTTTAAATACAAGCGTACAAGGGAGAGGGGGTGGGTACTAGGAATTGAAATTTAAACACACATTTATGAAAAGCTTATTGCTTTCAGGCATCAGAACTAAGGTATCAAAATATGATCATTGTTCTGTTTGTAACCAGCTAGAATCACAGGTTGACAGATCTACAAAAATATGGAGTCAGCTTCACATCAGGCCCTCCTTTGTGAGAGGCAAGGTGGAAGTGCACTGCAGCGATACTCATTCCTCTGCAATGATTAGGGCCTCTGAGCTGGACCTAACTCAGAGGACCCTGGAGCACAGCATGTGAACAATACCCTTAAGATCTGCCTCCTTGAGAGAGGGCAAAAGCTAGGATGAGACCAAGCTCTCCTTTGGAACGTCCAAGACCTTTCAGAGTATGGACCTTGAGTTGGCGGGAATGGTGTTTCTCTCAGAGTACACTCTCCAGGGAGATTGAAAAAGGAATAAATGCTAACACAGTACAGGCTAGGACTCAGCAAAGAATTGTGTGTCTAAGAATAGATTATCCTTTGCTGGGAAAAGCATGCTGGCAGGGTTATACCTCCTCCTTTGGAAATAGGGAGGCAGCTGAAATACCCTACGTCGAAAATCCTCCTTGTCCTCAATAGCCTGATTCCTTTTAAGACCAACATTACTTCCCTAAGAAATGTCAGGTCTTACAACCACCCCACACCCAAAACATAATTAACTCTATGTTTTCTATTATATCATAGACCTATTCAGATCATGTCATCTCCTACTAAAACCCAGCAAGACTTCCTCTCATTTAAACCCCATGACTTTGTCTATGGTGCTATTCATGACCTGGTCTCATCTTTTTTGACCTGATCTTCTATCAAGTAGCCTCATCCGGCAATTACTTACACTTCCCCTAAAGCATGCTTCAGGCCCACAGCCCTGAGTCTCAGAACATGCTGCTGTTCTATCTAAATGGCTTTCATCAGCACACCCTGGCTCCTGGTTCATTGGGAGAACTCTCACACTCGACATTCCAAACAGCCAAGCTTCCCTTCCTTCACGACACCTTCCTTGCCCACCCTTACCCTCTCTGCTATGTCCCTACACAACCCTCTCCCACCTCTTTCACAGCACTGATCACCGTGTGTGTTACTGCTGTCCGTCTGGATTACCTCCTTTTCCATACCCTATCCCAATGCCGTAAGGCCGTGGAAAACAAAGACTTCTGTCTTATGTATCTTTGGCCAAGATTAGCAAAAATTAAAATATCTGAAACTAATAAGTATCCACAAGGATACAGAGAAATGGGTAGCATCACACACTGTGGGACAACTTGGCATTGACTACTCCAAGTGGAAACACTGTACAAGTTACAATTCCATGTACTCATTTCTCTCTCCTATGCACAATGGCAAGCATTCAATGGGTGCCATATAAATGTGTGGAATAACATCTTCATTTGTTAGATTTTTAGGGAACTGAAACACAGAAGACTTGCATTTTGTATATTTTTATTTTTTTAAAAAAAAAAAAGATTGGATGGTCTTTTTTACTGTGAGTGGGAATGTAAACTTTACAACCATTTATGAAGGCTATTTGAATACATACACACACACACACACACACACACACACACACACTGCCCCAACACAAATTAACCTACTAGGGAAATAATCATGGACAATACTATATTCACAAAAATGTATGCTTGGTGTTATTTATTTATTACAGCAAGAATTAGGAAAGGCCTAAATGACCAATAATAGATCAACTCATTAAACTATAGTACAACCACAATAAAATGCTATGCACCCATAGAAAATTATGTCATAGAAAGAGATTTAATAATAATACAGAAAGATATTTCCATTACACTCTGCTAAGTAAAAAGGCTGGCTAAAAATTTTGATGATATTTGTTTGTTTCTTTAAAGTATATATGTCAATACATGCATAGAAAAAGCATGAAACTTTTTAATTGACAAAAATATTAAGTTTCTGCCATCCTGTAATTTAGAATCTCCCCCATGATAGATAGCATAGAGTTACCAAAAGTTAATCATGATTTATTTACAGTTTAATATTGCTATCTTTAAACATCATTGTAACGATTAGGACTTAAAGCCCCAAAGAAGGATGACTTGTACTACAGTTTAATTAGTTGATCTATTATTGGTCATTTAGGCCTTTTTAAATTCTTGCTGTTATCAGATATCAAACTATATTCTAAAATTACATTAATTAAAATAGTGTGGTATGAACAGAGGAACAGACAAATGGATGAATTCATGAAAAAATGTCTGAAAACATGTACATGTGTAATTTCTGAGGTAGAATTTCAAATAAAAGGAGAAAAAATTAAAGAATGAAAAGGAGAAAAAAGTGAAAAAACATCATACAGAAAAAAATTTCATATGAATTCAAGATCTAAATACTTAAAAAAGAATAAAAGGAAGGAAGGAAGACTAAACAAGCTAAAAATACAGAAAAGTACATTTTTAAAAGTGGACAATCTTTCTCCCAAAATGCAAAAAACACTTAAAAAGGCTGATAATATTTTAAAGGAATAGATTCATATATTGCTTATATAACTCAAAGTTACCAGTGTTTCAACAGTTCTAAGGGGCATTCTTTTATCTGTGGAATTGAGATATTTCTTACAATAGATGGCATCTTATAAATTATTGCCATTCTTTTTCTTTCTTAGAACATAAAAACTGGTGCATCCCACCACCAGAAGTATCTGCGAGCCAGCAAAAGAGGTGAAAAGCTTTATAGAACTTTATGTGTGAGACTACATGCTGGTTTCCTCCATTACTATGGGCTGAATGTTCCTGTCTTTCAAAAATTCCTGGCCTGGCACAGTGGCTCACACCTGTGATCCCAGCACATTGGGAGGCCGAGGCAGGTGGGTCACCCGAGGTCAGTTCAAGACCAGCCTGGCCAATATGGCAAGAGCCTGTCTCTACTAAAAATACAAAAATTAGCTGGGTGTGGTGGTGGACGCCTGTAATCCCAGCTACTTGGAAAGCTGCGGCAGGAGAATCGCTTGAACCCGGAAGGTGGAGGTTGTGGTGAGCCGAGATCGTACCACTGCACTCCAGCCTGGGCAACAAGAGTGAAACTCCGTCTCAAAAAATAAAACAAATAAAAAAATTAAAAATAAAAATAAATATATAATAAATAAATAAATAAATATAAAAAATTCCTGTGCTGAAGCCCTAACCCCCAATGTGATGGTACTTGGAGGTAGGGCCTTTAGAAGGTTATTAATTAGGTCATGAGGATGGAGCCCTTGTGAGTGGGATGAGTACCCTATCAGTAGAGACAAGAGAGATGATCTCTTTACCACGTGAAGACAGCAAGAACGCATTCCCTCTGCCAACCTGGAAGAGGTCTTATCAGGAGCCAACTCGGCTGGCACCTGAATCCTGGACTTCCCAGACTTCAGAACTATAAGGAATACATCTCCATTGTTTGAGCCACCCAGTCCATGATATTTCTGTAACAGAAGCCCAAACCAAGATACCCACCCAGAGACACCTACGCACAGTGTGGTTACAGGCTGCATCCGTTCTTTTTCTGTTTGCATATTTGCATATTGTCTAAATTTTCTACAATGACCCACCACATGGATTCTTTTAAAAGAAAACAAATGGTAAATATGAAATAGAATAGTGGTGTTGACCCTTAACAGGAAAAAGATGGCAGAAGACACCATGTTACTTACAGTAGACTACACATGCGTGTGAAATTTGCAAATAAAAGATGAATACTTATAAATGTCACCACCTTCCTCTCTGATGTTTCTGAAACCAGAGCATACATGGTTAACCTTGCTCCAGCTCCATCCATCCATCCATTCATCATCAGGCTAAAACACAGAGCTGTGGGCAGTGGAGAAGAGCAGTATGTGCTGAGGAAAGTGGGAGAGAGGAATTCCAGAAAAGTCTACTAAAGCAGTGCTTTAAGTTTTAAATCCTTCAAGAAACCAATACGTATCGGAGCATAAGTGAGAAAAAGAAAATAATTGTAAAAAGTACAAAGGAGTCCAGGATAATAGAAATCTTTCTTCATTCACATATTCTAGATAGAATAGTGAGAAGAAATTCTTTCTCAAACGTGGACAGCCCCTCACATCTTGAGCCTTCATGGAAGTCTTATCTAAGAATAGAATCTCTGCTACACTAACCTAGGAGAGGGCCAGGCAACTGCTGCCGTATACCCATCACCCCAGTGTTCTGGAAGAAAAAGACGGCAGGGAGAAGTTCTCTTTAGAACCAGCTCTTCTACACCAAATGAACTCAGGAGACAATGAATGGAAACACCATTTCACGCTGTGAGCGGTGCAATGTGAAGTGCAAGCAGCAGAGTCGGCTGAAGAAGCTACTCCCCTGAAATAGGAAAGAAGAAAACCAGTTGGCTCTGAATCAAATCCTGTTCCGGTCCTTTTTCTGTTTACCGTTTCCCCTTAAAACTCGGGCTTTCTGAACTGCACCATAATTCTAGGATCTTCAATTAAGGCAAATGAGGATATACTAGAAAAACACTGATATATTAAATAAAGAATAAGACTTAAGTACAAAATCCTATTTTGTGACACAACTCGACCTTAACCACAGTAAACCCACCAAGCTCATTCTCTCTAATGCCCTGATGAAGCTGTCAGCAACCCCTTCTACCTCTGAAGACATCAGAGCAGAAGGGGAGGCTCCTCCATCGCTGTCTTCAATATAAACAATATTCTTAGGGAGAATGCTTGCCTCTACCATGGAATCTGACTACATGCCATAAGCACCTGCTCAAACCTGACTTTAAGACCCATTCCAGAAAGATATTATAAATGCAAAGATCATATGGAGATCCTGTAGGTACTTCAACAATGCATCACCTACTTAGGACATATGGTGTCTCATGTTGAAATGTTAGCAGATGATAAGACTCTCCCACCATTTTCTCCCATTAGTATGAACAATTATGAGTTAGAACCACCTTATTGAGGGAACAGAACACTGGTCAGGCATCTAACATAAAGAAACATCACCACATTTTATGAACAAGTTTCTAGCTGTTAACAATTATCATTCAATATAGGATACTACTGTAGGTACCCAAACTGTAGTGAACAAGTGCTGTGATTTAATGTCTCTCTCTACTATTGGCTCTCAGATGGTTTGGCTACATTAGTTTTCCATTCTATATTTGATTTCAGATTCTTACTAAAATAATTAAGTGGAGAAAGTGTTAAGAAGAAAAACTGTCTCTTATTTAATTTTAATCCTCCCTCCTGGGCCTTCCCCAACTCTATGCAACAAAGGTTGCATCAGCTTTTTAAAATAATCAGTTTTTTAAAACATCAAAACCCAAATATTCTTACAACCAAGGGGTCTTCAGGTTGATGAAAATGGGGAGATTATGATTCCTATAGCCAGAAGGACAGTTAAATTCCCAGTCCTCTGAATTTTCACAAAATGACTAACTTTATTTGAAGTGTTCTATATTCCTAAATAGACAAACTATATAAAACAAATAACATATGTTCCAAAGCCCGAATATTTTTACAATGAAGTATCTGGGCCATTTCATTGGCATGCTAAAAAAAAAAACAAAAAACAACAAAAAAAAACCTGACCTCAAGATGAAATTTTCAATAATATTCACATTCACTACTATATAGTTAGCTAGTTGCCACATTTTGGATAATTTTCAGTTACTTGTTAATGATTAATAAAAGCAATTAGTTCTCTAACCCACTCTGTGGTGATTTCACAACAAAACCATTAACCTTTAATAGTAAATGCAAATTATAAAGCGTTAACAGGCAATTTTACTCTCTTGGCCTCCATGACAAGGGTGTTATTTTATAAAACATTCTTTCCTCTATGAAATAAGATAAAATTCTTTACTTTTCTGTACAAAAATATAATTTTCTCTAAATGAAATATAAAAGCAGAATAAGTAGCAAAACCTAAACTCAGACATCATTTGAATCCTGTCAACTCCAAGGCACAGGGAGGTACGAGGCAGTGACCAGGCCCCAGCAGTCACTGCCCCTGCACCAGTCACTGAAGGAGGCATGGGCTCTCGGGAAGGGAGAACCCCAACAGCCTGGGGCACTCACTGCACCAGTCACTGAAGGAGGCATGGGCTCTCGGGAAGGGAGAACCCCAACAGCCTGAGGCACTCACTGAAAAGCACAGTAGACCCATTTCTCACCAGCAGCTGCTACTAGGAGGGGTCTGGCCACTCCACAGAGCCAGGGAGCACAACCCAAGGGACTAGACAAGCCTCCCCGCCAGGAACTAGAAAACAGATGCTCCAGGGCTACTGCTCCAAGCCAAGGCCTCACACTGAGGAGAAAGTGCTGGGAATGGATTCAAAAAGGAGCAAAACAGGGACATGGACAAAGAAAAGGCAGGTAAAACTGGGAGAGGGGAAGCAGGAAATCTGCACAAAAGCCACAGCCGAAGGAGCTCTAACAGGGCAGTGTACACCTCTCTCAAGCCTCCTTCCATGTGTTGAGGAAAACTAGTGTCACATACAAACAAGCACCAAAAGCACTGAGGTCAGACCCCACACAAAATTACTACAAGAGAAAGATTTAAGCAGCAAAATCCCCACAGACAAAGAAAGCACACTGAGGAAAACACAATTCAAACTGAGCTAGAACATGTTAAAATGATACAAGCCATGAAAGAAGGTAAGTCAGAATGATTTCCTTTTTAAAGTTCAAAAAACAGGCAAATCTCTAGGAAGTACAAATAAAAGAGAAACTTGTTTTATGCATAAAGATTATATGGAAGACAAGAACACGTAAACACAAAAATGCTTTAAGAGAAACAGGTGGCTCAAAGAAGAAAATTTTTAATTAAAAAAAATGAAGAGATAAAAAGAACGCAAGAGAAGGAATAAATACGAAAGACAGGCAAAGAAGATCTAAAACAGATAACAGAAGTCTCTGACTATAAAAGCAACAATGAAGAGATGGAACAGGGCAAACACTGAAGACTACAATCCAAGAAAAGTTTTCCGAATGAAAAATGATCTGAAGCTATATACTGAGAGAACACACCACCTATCTAAGACTATCAACCACAAATGGCTAACACCAGATTAACAAAAAGTCCTCTGGGTGTCCAGGCAAAAAAAGACCATGTGACTTACAGAGAAAAATACCACTGCATATTTCCAGCAATAGCTTATGCCAGAACGAAACAGAGAAACATATTTAAGATACTTAAGGAAAGAAAATGCAAGCCAATAATTTTATCTCTAAGAAAAGTGACCTTCAAGTATCAAGGGGATAGTTATCACTATGCAAGGATTCAAGATATGTTGCTCTTAAGAACCCTTCCTGAGAAATCCAGAGAATAAGCTTCAGAAAATCAACATCACTCCAAAGACATATATGAAAGACTACTATGAGTATAAACTGATTACACAGTCACTTGCAGAATCAAGTTAAAATGAGAGCTAAGAGGCAGAGATTATAACACGTGATGGCTAAATGCTAAGTCAACATAGTACAACAGACACATAGGAGAATGGGGAGAACAGATGCAAAAAGACTTTAACTGTATTCAGTAGTCATAATGGAAGTTGTTAGCACTAGTACTGTTATTCAGAGACTTCCTGTGTGTATTGTGGGACAAAGCAAATAAGCAATTCTATGTTAGTCTATCATCAAGTGTTATGCACTGAACATGTCCCTCCAAAATTCCTATGTTGAAACCCTAACCCCCAACAGCACCACACTGGGAGGCAGGATCCTTGGGAGGTAATTAGGTTTAGATGAGGTCATGAAGGTAGACCCCCATGATGGGATTCATGGGCTCACAAGCAGCCTTAACTAATGCACCATGTGAAGCTGGAAGCCAGGATTCTCAGTGTAGAAAAAAGAAAATAGAGCTGTAATACGTAAGAGATGATGCAAATGTCCTGCAGTCTTTAGAGGATAGGTGGCTTGCAAAGAGAAGTCAGATGCGTACTCTTGACATGGACCCCAGCTCTGAGGACTCTCAGACCAGTGCTCTTGGCTCAGCAACCCGGCTCCAGTTGGTTACGTCACTGACAGCTCCACAGCTCTCCCCAGTACGAGCGATCGTGTGCCCAGTATCAGGAATGGAACGGCAGCTCCTGATGGGAGCCTACCTCTCTCCTTAGCCCTTGACTAGTAACCCTAGCCATACTCTCAAAAGGATGACAACTGAGAGGAAAAAGGTCCAGGAGCATAACCAATCTATGCTACTAGAAGGCAGGACAGTAATTACCTTTGGTGCAGTGGGGAACGGGGAGTGACTGGTGAGGGGTCTGGGGTGCTGGTGACGTTTTGTTTCTTGATCTGGTAACTGGTTATAGCGATGTCACCAAATTACCACTCTGAAAATTCTCCAAGCTGGACATGTAAGACTTGTGCATTTTTTCCGTTTATATACTATATTCCAAAAAAAAAAAAAGGAAAAAAGGAAACACCAAAACAAGTTGTTCTAAATTTGAAGTAAAAATATCAGTATGAACTCAAGATGTTTTATTTTTATACACACACATACATTTCAGCCCTGTCTACTGGGAAGGCGCAGAAGCAAAGATAAACCCAGTAACAATCTGCATCCAGCATCTATACTGAGGTCTTGAAGTGTCATTTCCAATTAAATAAAACCAGCACTTCTTTGAAAATGGTTGATTCTAGGCTTGGGCAAGAAATGTAGACAACGAACCTGAGACATCTTGACATACCAGACAGCAAGAAAGCTAAAAAGGCTTGTAAGGTCTGATCAAAAGGACTCAGGAGTCAATCTAAGGAGGCTCCCTCTGGCCAACTGGTACAGTTTGGATGTTTATCCCCCGCAAATCTCATGTTGAAATGTAGTCACCAGTGTTGGAGGTGGGGCCTGGTGGGAGGTGTTTGGCTCATGGGAGCAGATCCCTCATGAATGGCTTAACGCCATCTCCTTGGTGATGAGTGAGTTATTGCTCTGAGTTCACATGAGATCTGGTTGCTCACAAATGTGTGGCACCCCTGCTCCTTGCTTCAGCTCTTGCCATGTGAGATGCCTCCTCCCCCTTCGCCTTCCACCATGACTGGAAGATTCCTGAGGCCCTCACCAGAAGCAGATGCTGGTGCCATGCTTCTTGTACAGCCTGCAGAACCATGAGCCAATTAAACCTCTTTTCTTTATAAATACCCCATCTCAGGTACTCCTTTAGAGCAGCACAAGAACAGCCTAATACATCAATGATGGAACAATGTGAGCTTCAATGAGGATGAGAATGACAATGAATTGTAACTTGTCGACTATGCTGAAAGCTCTGAGATCTCAATGATTTTTTTTAAAAAGAAAAGAAATGAACTGGTCACCTTCTAAGGATGACAGGAAATCAGTTCGTTATTTTGAAAGCTGTGTAAATAAAAGGAAAGAATCAAATATTCATCTTGACTTTCCTAAATAAACTCAACAACCAAATAGATGAGGAGAAGCATCTTCTTATACAATTATTCCAGTTAATAAATGAAAACAGAATGACAAAATCAAACACCACCATTTTACAGTCCTTAATAAATTAATAAATCTAGGCAGTGAGCATCAATAGCTAAGGAAGGAAGGAAGGAAGGAAGGGAGGGATGGAGGGAGGGAGGGAGGGAGAGAGAAAACCAGACTGCATGCATTCTGATAGAAAACAAACACTACTCAAAACTCCACGAACATCAGCAGTAGGACTGTGCCCATGAACAGCCTCTGCAGTCTGGCCTAGGTGACACGCATGGCAAGACCAAGTCTCTTATTTAAAACACACACAAAAAAGGCCAACCCCCGATGGCCTTGTTTAGCCCTAGTTACTTCTTTCAAGGTCCTGTCTCCAAACGCAGTCACACTGGTGGTTAGGGCTTCACATATGAATTTGCTGAGGGGGCTTGAGGGATGCACAATTCAGTCCATAAACGCTGTATATATTTATTTGATGTAGTTTCGTTTTACAATAAAAAGGTGTGTGTGTGTGTGTGTTTGTGTCTAAAGTAGGCTTTTCAGGTCTTCTCTGCTCCCCTCCAAAATGCTCCTGAAATAAAGGAGCAAGCAGGTATAACCCCAGAAGGAAATACAGAAGTGATGATACTAGATGAGAGATGGTCACATTTGAGAAAGTGGAAAGAAGACAGAGGGGTCCGCTGGAGCAAAGTTGAGAAGCAGGAAGTAGACTCAAAACTCAGAACCCCCAACATGGCACATGTGTACATATGTAACAAATCTGCACGTTGTGCACATGTACCCTAGAACATAAAGTATAAAAAACAAAACAAAAAAAAAAACTCAGAACCCTAGGAAGTTCAGGAAATGAAAGGACCAGATAATCTGGGGACCAGGGTGCAGGATGGGGCTAAGAGCCTGCCTGGTAATGATTTTGACTAATGAGCAGTTTGAGTCCCAGATGCTTTCCTGCAGCAGACACCTTGATATCTGCTCTCCAGATACAGACCCAAGTATAGGGTGATGTTGGGAGCAAGCACTCCCAAAATCTGACCATAAACTGGCCCCAAAACTGGCCATAACAAAATCTCTGCAGCACTGTGACATGTTCATAATGGCCCTAACACCCAACCTTGAAGGTTGTGGGTTTATGGAATGAGGGCAAGGAACACCTGGCCCGCCCAGGGTGGAAAACCGCTTAAAGACATTCTTAAGCCACAAACAATAGCATGAACGATTTATGCCTTAAGGGCATGTTCCTGCTGCCGTTAACTAGCCCAACCTATTCCTTTAATTCGGCCCATCCGATAAATTAAAGAGGAACTAAATAAATAGAGACACATGCCATATTCATGGGTCTAATATATGTTAAGGTTTAATACTGTTATGATTTCAATTCTTCCCAAACTGATCTACTAACTCAACACAATCAATCAAAATCCTAGCACACTGTTTTTGTAGAAATTAACAAACTGATTCCAATAAGGGATATTTCCCATAAGGGATATTTTTAGTTAATTTAATACCTATAGAAAGAATGCTAATGACTGGTTTGCTGTTAATAAATATGTGGGTAAATCTCTGTTTGGGGCTCTCAGTTCTGAAGGCTGTGAGACCCCTGATTTCCCACTTCACACCTCTATATTTCTGTGTGTGTGTCTTTAATTCCTCTAGCACTGCTGGGTGAGGGTTTCCCCGACTAAGCTGGTCTCAGCAGGGTGAGGGCAAAGTAGCAAGCCACCAAGCTCCTTCCTTCTTTCCTCAAAGCCCTGCCTGAAACATTCAAAAACTACGTTCCATTTTGACTCCATAGGATAATTAAATAAAACTCCTCATCTCCAGAGCCCTGCCTTGTTCACATCCTAAACAAAGACAGCTCAGTTTGGAGGAAGGAAGGGAAGGAAGGGAAGGAAGGGAAAGAAGGGAACGAAGGGAGGAAGGAAGGGAGAGAAAGGAGGAAGGAAGGGAGAGAAGGGAAAGGGGGGGGGGGGGGGGGGGGGGGGAGGGAGGAAGGAAGGAAGGAAACAAACAAACTACCTGAGTATCTCTAATCTGAAAATCCAAAACCTAAAATGCTCCAAAATCCAACACGTTTTGAGCAACAACATGACACTCGAAGGAAATGCTCACTGGAGAATTTTGGATTTCAGATTTTTGGATTAGATTTTAAGATATTTGCATCACGCTCAACTGGTAAGCATGATGCAGATACTCCACAAATCCAAAAAATCCAAAATCCAAAACACTTCTGGTTCCAATGTTTCAGATAAGGAATGCTCAGTCTGCACCAGAAAAGTCTCCAAGTCTCCCAACACTAAAGATAATAATTTTCTTTGCTGAAAAGGCCAAGAACCAAACAAAAGATGAAGATATCCACATCAAAGTACATTGTTATAAAACTTATTTGTAGATGACAAGATCATCTACACAGAAATTCCCATAGCCGCTACCAAAAAAAAAGTTTCTGAAACTAAGACTTAGCAAGATTGTGGGATATGTCAAGACAAAAACATCAACTGTATTTCTATAAAAATAAACTAACAAAAATAGAAATTAATAGGACAATGACATTAATAGCATCAATAATGAAACAGAGATAAATCTGACAAAAGGTGCATAAGAACTTTTTGCACTGAGAACTACAAAATAATTGCTAAGATAAATTAAAGAGGATCTAAATAAATGGAGAGACATGCCATATTCATGGGTCAGAAGGTTTAATATTGTTATGATTTCAATTCTTCCCAAACTGATCTACTAACTCAACACAATCAATCAAAATCCTAGCATACTGTTTTTGTAGAAATTAAAAAAACTGATTCCAAACGCACATAAAAATGAAAAAGGACCCACAATAGTCAAAATAATTTTGGAAAGGAAGAATAATGTTTGAGGACTTACATGACTTCAGGACTTTATAATGAAAAACCTAGTAAGAAAGACAGTGTGGTGTGGGCATCGAGACACACAAAAAGATCAATGGAACAGAATCAAGCTCAGAAATACATATTTATGGTCAACTGACTTTTGACAAAGGTGCAAGGGCAATTAGGTAAAGAAAGAATAGTCTTTCCACAAATAGTAATAGAACAACTGAACACGCATATTTTTTAGAAAACAAAATACAGCAAAACCAGTACTCTGATCCACACTTCACACCATATACAAAAAGTAATGTAAAATGGATCACAGAACTAGATATTGAACTTTATAAAACTGCTAGAAGAAAATTATAGGAGAAAATCTTTGTGCCCTTGGGGTTCACAAAGATTTCCAAAATATAACAACAAAAAGCACAACCTGTTAAAGAAAAAATTGACCAAGTGTGGTGGCTCACGCCTGTAATCCCAATACTTTGGGAGGCTGGGGCAGTCGGTCTGCATGAGGCCAGGAGTTCAATACCAGCCTGGGCAACATAGTGAAACCCCATCTCTACAAAAAGATTTTTAAAAACTAGCCGAGCATGGTGGCCTGTGCCTGTAGTCCCAGCTATGTGGAAGGCTGAGGTGGGGGGATTACCCGAGCCCAGGAGGCAGAGGTTGCAGTGAGTCAGTATCATGCCACTGCACTCCTGCCTGTGTAGGGTGAGACCCTGTCAAAAAGAAACAAACAAACAAACAAAAAACTAACAAAATGGGTTTCATCAAAATAACAAACTTCCACTCGTTACAAGATATTATGACAAGAATGCTATGGAAATAACCTCAGTGTCCATTGTTAGATGAACAAATAAAGTGTGGTAAACACACACAATGAAATAACATTCGTTCTTAAAAAGAAGGGAAATCCTGCCATTTGTGACTAGATGGATGGCCCTGGAGGGTATTGTGTTAAATGAAATAAGCCAGACAGGGAAAAACAAATACCACACAATCTCACTTATATGTGGAATCTAAAACAGTCAGACTCATAGAAACAGAGACTAGAATGGTAGTTGCCACAAGCTAGGGAAGGGGGAAAATGGGGAGGTGATGGTCAAAGGGGAAAAATACAGCCTGGAGCCAACAATACTGTGTGGTACACTTAAAATCTGCTACGAAGGTAGATCTCATGTTAGGTGTTCTTACCACAAAATTAATAATGATAATAATAAACAAAGGGGGTGAAAGGAAACTTGGGGTGATAATGGATATGTTTATGCCCTTGATGGTGTCAAACGTTCCCAGGGCATGAACTTACCCCAAACTTATCAAGTTGTATAAATTAAATATGTACAGCTTTTTACATGTCAATCATTTAAAAAAGAACGTGTGTCTAGAATAAAGATTCCTCAAAAAATCAGTAATAAGAAACCAAACAACTCAAAACATGGGCATGAAATCTCAACAGATACTTCACTAAAGAAGATATATGGATGGTAGCCAGGCGTGGTGGCTCACACCTGTAATCCCAGCACTTTGGGAGGCTGAGGCAGGCAGATCACAAGGTCAAGAGATCAAGACCAGCCTGGCCAACATGGTGAAACCCTATCTCTACTAAAAATACAAAAATTAGCTGGGTGTGGTGGCACACGCCTGTAGTCCCAGCTACTCAGGAGGCTGAGACAGGAGAATCACTTGAACCTGGATGCGGAGGTTGCAGTGAGCCTAGATTGTGCCACTGCACTCCAGCCTGGTGACAAAGCGAGACTCTGTCTCAAAAAAAAAAAAAAAAAAAGAAGAAGATATATGGATGGCAAATAAGCACATGAAAATGTGTTCAACATCACAAGCCATTAGGGAGTAGCAAATTAAAGAGACACCATTACACACCTAATAGAAAGGCTGAAATCACAACAGTTGATCTTACCAAGTGCTGGCAAGTATTACAGGCTGAACTGACCCCTTCTAAAATTCACAGAAGGCCTAACTCCTAGTATCTCAGAATGTGGCTGTATTTGGAGAGGAGGTCTTTGAAGAGGCGATTAAGCTAACATGAGGGCTGGGTGCAGTGGCTCACACCTGTAATCCCAGCACTTTGGGAGGCCAAGGCAGGCGGATCACTTGAGGTCAGGAGTTGGAGAGCAGCCACCAACATGGTGAAACCCCATCTCTACTAAAAATACAAAAATTAGTTGGGCGCAGTGGCACACACCTGTAGTCCCAGCTACTTGGGAAGCTGAGGCAGGAGAATCGCTTGAACTCAGGAGACTGAGGTTGCAGTGAGCCAAGGTTGCACCACTGTACTCCAGTCTAGGCGACAGAGCAAGACCCTATCTCGAAAACAAACAGACAAACAAAAAAAACTAAAATGAGGCTATCATGGTGGACCCGAATCCGATCTGACTAGTGTCCTTACAATAATAGGAAATTTCGACACAGAAAGTGACACCAGATGTGCATGCTCAGAGAAAAGCCCATGTGACAAGGCAGGTGGAAGGCGGCTGTCTGCAAGCCAAGAAGAGGGGCCTCAGAGGAAACCAACGCTCCCAGCACCTTGATCTTGGACTTTGAGACTCCAGAACTCTGAAGAAATACATTTCTGTTGTTTAAGACACCCAGCTGTTGGTTCTTTGTTATGGCCGTGCCAGCAAACAAACACAGAAAGGATATGAAGCAACTGCAATTCTCAGACTGCTGATGGGAATAAAAATGGTTCAACTACCCTGGAAAACAGTGTGGTGGTTTTCTAAAACCTTAAACATATACCCATCATATGATCCAGCTATTCCACTCCTAGGTATTTACCAAGGAGAAATAAAAACACGTCCACGCAAAGACTGGTACGCCAATGTTCATGTCATGTTTATTCGTAATAGCCCCAAATTGCAGACAACCCAAGTATCCATTAGCAGATGAATGGACTAACTGGTGTTTCCATATGAGGCAATACTTCTGGCCAGTAAAAAGGAATGAACTATTAATATCACACAACAGCATGAATGAATCTGAAAATAATTATGCTGAGCTTTTAAAAGAAACTGAACAGAAAAGAAGACAGTGTGTAATTCCATCAACATAAGACTCCAGAAAAGGCAAAGTAATATATGATGAAACAAACATCAGCGGTTGCTTGGAAATGAGGGATGACGGGGAGGGGATTATAAAGGCACATGTGGAAACGGTGGGGGTCTCAGGACCTGAATGTTTGTGTACCCCCAAAAGTCAGATGTTGAAAGCCTAACCCCTAACATGATGGAATTAGGAGACCTTGGGAGCTACAGTCATGTGTCACTTAAGATGGGAAAACATTCCAAGAAATGCATCACTAGAGTACACTCACACGTGCCTAGATGGCACTGCCTATGACACACCTCGACTCTATGTACAGCCTATTGCTCCTAGGTTACAAACCTGCATGGCAGGCTACCATACTGAATACTGTAGGCAGCTACAACAAAACGGTAAGTATTTGTTTATCTACACAAAGAAAAAAGTACAGTAAAATACAGTATTATAATTGTATGCGACCACTGTTGTATATGTGGTCTGCTGTACGCCAAAACGTCATTATGCACATGACTCGAATTCAAAACATCAGATTTTATACTTTACATGTTCTGTACATCTCATGTTCAGAATGGTTCTATATTTAAAATCACATTGCATCATACTTTTGTAATATGAAAAAATATATTAAAAGTTAATGAGTTGAAAGTATTTCAAGAATGCCCGTTTCACATTAAAAAAAAAAAAAAAAACCCACTGTTACTGTTGCTGAGAATGTCAATTAGTACAGCCACTACAGAAAACAGTATGAAGATTTCTCACAAAACCAAAAACAGAATCACTATATATGATCCAGCAATCCCATCACTCGGTATTTTGTCCAAAGGAAAAGAAATCGGCACATCAAAGGGATGGATGCACTCACAGACTATTCACAATAGCAAAATGTGGACTCACCCTAAGTGTCTGCCAACAGACAAACGGTTAAAGTGTGGTATATATACACGATGAAATACTATTCAGCCATAGAAAAGAATAAAATCATGCCATTTTCAGTGCCATGGATGAAACTGAAGGTTATTATGTTAAGTGAAATAAGCCAGGCAAAGAAAGACAAATACTGCATGTACTCACTCACATGTGGGAACTAAAAAATTGATCTCATGGAGGTAGAGAGTAGAATGCGAGATACCAGAGGCTGGGAAGAGTTGGGTGGGGGAGAGGGCTGGTCAACGGATGAAGACAGGATGGCTAATGGATACAAACACACAGTTAGAAGGTGTAAGTTCCAATGTCTGATAGCAGAGTGGGTGGGACTATATTTAGCAACAATGTTTTGTGTATTTCAAAGTAACTACAAGAGAACTCAAAAGGTTCCCCAAACACAGAAATGATAAGTACTCAATATCGTGGATACCCTAAATAACCCAACTAGATCATTACACATTCTATCCACGTAACAAAATACCACATGTACCCCATGAATATGTAAAATATCATGTATCAATTTTTAAACCCACTGTTGTTTTATCCTTTATGCATAAGCTATTTGCAGAAAACAAGGTAAAAGTAAATTTGAATACATAAGTACCCTTATACCCCCGGAGTTCTGGAAACTTCTCTGATTCCATCCCATTTCTTAAATTGGAATATGTAACTATCTGGAAAAGAGGAGCTGGACAGAATGATCTCTTAAAATTCCTTCCAGGCTGGGCGTGGTGGCTCATACTTGTAATCCCAGCACTTTGGGAGGCCAAGGAGGATGGATCACCTGAGGTCAGGAGTTTGAGAGCAGCCTGGCCAACAGGGTGAAATCCCGTCTCTACTAAAAATGCAAAAATTAGCTGGGTGTGGTTGCTGGCGCCTACAGTCCCCGCTACTCAGGAAGCTGAGGCAGAAGGGTCGCTTGAGGCCGAGAGGCAGAGGTTGCAGTGAGCCAAGATCAAGCCATTGCACTCCAGCCTGGGCCACGGAGTGAGACTCCATTTCCAAAAAAAAAAAATTCCTTCCAACCTTGAAATCAGTTGTTTTTTTCTTCTCTTTTCTTCTATCTACTCCAACCATAATAAAGATGTGTATTCTTCACTTTATTCACTGAATGCAATTTTGTGCTATCTTTGCTTAACTTAAAATTATGTTAGAACTCCTCCCAAGAAAAAATAAACCCAAACTAATATGCTTCATATAAGACTCTTTTGAGAGTCGCCCTTAAAATGTGCCCCTTTTACCACATTCCCTGACCTTTTCAGGACATTCTTCCAGTTCCTCTTTCTCCCCTGCAAGTGACATACTCATTTGATGTTTGGAAAACAATAATTTTTGTCCCAAAAGTAGAGAATTTCTACTAGTGAAAGTATGCAACCTTGAAATTATTTATTTTTTCCTTCCCAATTTTAAACCATATTTATTGAACTTTAAACCAAGTTCATGTATACTCATAAAAGTATAATCACACACTGTGCATGTGCTAAGTGTCTATAAAGAAAATATTTACATGTACTTCAGAAAAATACTTTGTAGGACTGCAGAAAACTGATTAAGAGCGAAGAACATGAACATCATTTGCTGTAATTTTCTATTATTTGTTCTGTTGAGAACGGCAAGATTTTAATCTTGGTTCATGATCAGTAAGAGCAGATGTAATATAATTCTACCCATGCGAACAAGATGTGACATTTCCCTAAAAGCTCATGCTAAACCATGCAGCACTGATAGCAGAAGCAACGGCGCAGTCTGGCAGCACAGTGGATTCCGATCAGATGAACCCAGGGTCTCAGTTCAGAAAATCCAGACCCACCACCCATTTGACAATCTATCAACAAGTTTTTTTTTTTTTTTTTCATTTTCTCAAGCTTGTTCAATATATATATCCATCTACATTCCCTTCTGCCTTACATCTCCCTGCCCCGCCTTTTAAAATGCCATTACAAATCAGCCTTTACATGTTCCCAGTAGCTCCCATCAGCAAGGGGAAGAACAATGAATAAACCTGTACTAATATTACAATTTTGGCTATGTAAAAGCAAATGGGATCATTCTTAGTACTTGTTGGGAAGGAAAAAAACAAGTCCTGTTCAAAAGGATATTAAACTGAAGACTGACTACTACTTAGAGTAAAGATCATAGGAAAAAGGCAAACAAGGGTAATCACCAAACTTACCAACAAATTACTATAAAAACAAAGCGGTCCCTTTTTTCTCAATTTACATTAAGGTACACAGGATTTTGCTAAAGTATACAGAATTCAAACAAGAATCTTAAGAATATTTTCCCAGCAGTAAAAAGTGACACTCTTGGGAATCTTAGGGCCGGAACGCTAAGGACCACAGTGCTATCCGCTGTGAGACACAGGCTGTGGGGAAGTGTATGACCCAAACCTCTCTGAAGCATTTAAGGGCTCTTTGCTTCTCTACAATTGTCCTTCCTGAAACATTTAGAAGGCCCTCAGGCCTCCGATTCCAGAAAACACCTCGGCATGTTGCTGGCCTTATCTACGCCAGTCAAGGTGGAACACATTTTTAAAGCTAAGCGAATATATTTAGTGGGATTTTTAAAAATCTAGATACACAACAAATCATGGGTAAGATGGAGGAAGAGTCCAAAGAAAAGAAAGAAGAAGGAAGGGAGAAAGGAAAAGTAAATTACCTCACCACGTAAGTGTAATCCGTTCCTACCAGGATGACATGTCTTGCCCCTGAAGAACTTTCCCTGAACGTTTGTCCTAATAAATATAAATTTTGAACGAAGATTCTCATTCTCTTTTCAACTTCAGTAACACCTAGTTTGCTTTATTTCACTCATTTGTTTGCTTGTGAATAACAAGTGAACAGAACTAAGTTAGTAACCCAGAGAACTAAAGTGCCATGCCAAGAAATGACATGTTGATTCTCAACTTTGGACAGAGTACCTCTTTTCTGGTCATTCCTTTCAGCCACTGATATAAACAAATAAAACCATCCAGTCAAAATTCCGAATGATAAGAAGTTCCCTATGCAGTTCTAAGCATGCTGCTTTTACTTTCCATAGTTCAGCAAAAGATTACGGGATTACTGGGGCTTTAAAATGGTCCAAGTTGTAGCCCACAGATCTGCACTAGCTCACAGAATGCCACGGTTTGGTTTGCTTCTGACTATGATCACAGAGTAATACTAATGAAATCTTGCTATTTGAAAGAATTATTAATTTTTGAATTACAATTAGATTATTCCACATTACCCCGTGAATTATTATAGGTGCCAACATTCACAGTTTAATCCAATGAAGAAACTGAGCCTATATAAAAATAACCGCCACCAAAGTAGAAGAAAAGCTACATGAACAAATGAACTCAATCTCAAGGGTTCCTTCGGATAACTACTCTCTATTGACCCAAATAAAGCAATTTACTGGGTCGAGAGAGCATGAAGGAATTAAGGGCTCTGTTAGAAATGAGGAAATATGAAATTACTCGTGCACGTTAACATGTATAACATACAGAACAAGCATTTCTCAAAATGTGACCAGTTTCAATAGGTTGGATAACTTTAGCCCCCAAAACTCTATTACTACTGCTTTTTGGAAATAATTAAAAATATCTCAATACAGTTGAGAAACTTTGATAAAATAAATATAAAAGTAATAACATCAAATAAACTGGTCTTTTGTTCATTTGAACTCCTGACATGGGGATTATAAGCCACAACAGATTTCTTTTTTCAAGTATCTGAAATACAAGGAATGATTTCTTTAAATGAGTTGCGATATACCAACCAGTAGAGGGCTGGTTTCTGTGATTTCCTCTTAATTGGCGGTAGCAGTGGTAACCATCTAATTCTTAGGATGGATAACTGACTTTTGAATATCTCAGTAATGAGTTCTCCATTCTTTGATCTGCTCAAGCCAAAAGCCTGAAGAGGTATCTTGGACTCATTCCTCTCCCTTTCTTGCATATTTGCATCCAAACCATCAACAGATCCTCATGCTCCTTTCCTCCCATATATTTCCAGACTCTAACTACTTATCACCCCTACCACCATTACCAGGGGTGAAGCAAATACTCCCTCTGGACTACTGCAAGTATTCCTTCTAATTGGTCTCTCTGCTTCCACCCCTGCCCTTCAAGACCACTCCCAACATAAAACTCAAGGTAATCCTTTTAAAAGCCTAGGTAGGTAGGAAAGAAGCTGGCCTTGCCCAGAAAAGACATCTGGTCTTTGCCCTCAGCTAGTGGGAGGTAACCTGTGTCATATCTAATAGAAGTGTCCTTGCTTAGGGCGGAGCTGGCCACACTGGATCTTAGGGTAGGGTTGGCCATATGAGAAGGACCAATCATGTGATTTAGGGTGGGAGCTCTGGCTTGCACGGTATCAGCAGACATGGTGATGGAGCTCAACTCTGTGGGCAATCAATCCATCAAACATGCTATCTCAGGAAGCTCTAATAAAAACTCTAGACACCAAATATCAGAAGAGATTCCTTGGCTGGCAACACTCCACGTGTATGGTCACATATCAGGACCAGAAGGGTAACACTGCCCAGACTCCATGGGAGAAGAGAACGGAAGATTCACATGAGAACCTCCCCCAGACTCTGCCCCATGGCTTCCTTTGGCTTCCTTTGATCTGTATCTTTTCCCTTTAATAAACCATAACAATCAGTGTAACAGCTTTCAGTGAGTTCTATGAGTAGTCCTTCCAGCACATTTTCAGACCTGAAGGTGGCTTTGGAAACACCCCAAACTTGCAGTTGGTGTGAGACGTGAGAGCAGTCTTGGAAATCACACCTCAAAACTCACAGTTTGGCTAATGCTGGGAAGGTATCAGTTTATTTTTCACAGTTTTCTTCAAAATTAAGAGTTTCTAGAATACATGTAATCTTCCTTTTCTGTTGGTTCCTTCTCTGCCTGTAAATAGGGTCTATCCTTCAACTTTTTAAGAGAAAACCAAAGTACCTTGTCTTCTGTCCTCTTTTCTTTCCATCGACTGCCTCTAGCCTCTTTAAATCTTCCCAGTAGTCTACACTCAAGGGACTCAAATTTTAATTCTAAAATTCTATCATATTCTCATATATCTGCTGTATAACATGTTTACTCCTCCAGGAAGGGAAAGACAAATCAAGAAATATAAAAGATTTTCAAGCAGCACAGCTTCACATTATCTGAGCTGCATTCGAGATTAAAACAAACAGTAATCTTCTGGCCAGAACCACGGTTTCATCCTGAGGCCCCCAACCACTGGCACCTGCTTCACCAGTCTTGATACTGCACACTCCCACAATTGTGCTCATTTTACAAGCTCATTTTATCACTCAGAAAGATTCCACTTGGCTTGGCTACAGTTACCAAAGCCTTACTGTCTTGCTTGAGGCTTCCAAATTTTAAATGGCACTATTTAACATTTGTGCAGATTGGATTCCTTATAATTAGGGGTCAAGTATTCCGCACTGGTAGTGTGATATGTTAAAAACTGAAGGGAAAATTTTGTTTTTAAACCAGTATGACCAAAGACTTTATAATGTGAATATTTTAAAATCTTATTTTATAAAGTAAACAAGAGATCTCTCCCAAGAGAAAAAAATTAATAAAGACTTTACAATAGTTGTACGTTATCTTCAGGATAAGGAGCCTTAGTAGAATTCAAGATCCTTACATGGGATTCAAGAACTATATGCACACAAATATAGCTTTACACTTCCTACAAGAGGCAACAGTTGTTTGTTTTACACACAGACACAGTTTTCTCTGGACAATTTCAGCAGTATCTCACTACACAGAGTTTAACAGGTCCTTACAAAGCACCGTCCTCATCACTTGCAGAGACACTGGCACTACAGAAGTCTCACTGGCCTCCCCACCTTACTCAAACCTCCCACCCATCTATTTTCCACTCTGTCCCACTCCATTCCACTGCAGTCAAAGTGATCTTACTCGAAATGCAAACATGACCTTCTGTCATCCACGGCTTTCCTACATTTTCAGGATAAAGTCAAAATCTTTACAAGACCTTGCACCACATTGTCCTCATCACAAGGTATCTCTCTCCGCTCACCCAGCAATCTCTCACGCTGTCCCCTTGGCCTCAAAAATTCTTCCCCCATGTTCCTCCAGGTCCTTCTTACCCCTCAAGGCGCAGATCTCACCATACTAGAGAGGATGATAGCTTCTCACAAACAAGGTCACTCCCACGTCTACTCCCTCTGACAGCTTCCCTTTCCAACATGAGCCACTCTAGTCCAATATGTCTTCTCACTAGACCGGAAGCTCAAGAGCAGAAACTATGTCTTTCTTCCTGCTACGCCCATAGTGTTTTGCACAGATTTGCTGAATGAATGAGTCCAGAAGCAGAAAATGTACTGACTCTAAAGGTTTTGAGTCTATTACTAGTCCAAATTACATAATTTTATTAACAGTTCTCTACAAAAATCCATTGCAAAAGGAACATCTTTCTTTGAAGTGAGTTATTTGCTTGTAATTATGATATTAGACAGTTTTTCAACAATAAAACTTTAGTATCAGTTCTTGAGTGTTTGGAGTGAAGTGCATATGTGTTCACCAGGAATTTAGAGCAGAAAGAATATAAATGCAAAAGTAAGGGCTGCCTAATGAAGTTTTGTTTTAAGTTAATTTCCAAAGTCAATTAATATCATGCCCAAAGGGCTTTACAACAACAACGAAAAACCTCTTTTTGTTAAGCATAGGGTCAGTCCTACGTTCAAACATGTGCAAAATTTTAATGTTTTATTCAGGAACGATTTCCTCATAAAAGGCTCAATTTCTTTATAAATAGTTATCTACCATATTAGAAATTAACAAATCACACTGTACACAGAACCGACTGAATTCATTTTTAAATAATAAACTATCTAGGACAAAATAAACTACCACAGACCCAAACTTCATTTCCCTCAGCACCCTAAAAGAAGCATAAAGCAGAGTGGCTGCTCTGGTCAAAGCCTGCAGCCCACAGCATGAGAAAGAGCTGTCGAATTTGTCTCATTACATACATTTTTTATCCTTTTATATACCTATTCTGTAACCTTAATCATCTCAACTAAGTTTATCAAGGACATGGATGCTCTGAGATCTCTATCACCAGAACTTAGCAAGGACCTTAAATACACTAATAGAAGGAATTAAATAAGCACACTGAATATGTAACAGCAAGATGGAAGTTCAGGCCAGAGCTGAACTTACCCATAAGCCAACCACAAGTTTTGTGTAAGCTGATCATTCTAAATACAATCCACACAAGCAATTCAGTGCAAATGAGATCATGTCTTCCTTCTCTCCTGATGCAATGAAGGAAGCGCCTATTCTGTGTGAACTCAACCCTTTCACCTTTGCAGGAGCTATTTCAATTACCTGCTTTCCTTCTCTACCAGTGCTTTCCTTTTATTTAAACACACTCGAGTCTCTCCCAACTTGCAACAAAACACTTCTTTGGGCCCCTCAACTACCTCCCTCACTGCCCAAGTCCTTCATACCCAAACTTCTTCAAATAGCAGCCCACATCTCTTCACCTCCTACTCGCTCCTGAACTCATGCAGGCACTATGCAAGTGAAGCAGTAAAGCGCTAAGCCGTAAAACTCAAGATGAAAATAATTTACATACAAAATTATAAACAGTCATTTAAACATCTTAAGCATCATAAATTGAGAAACTTATCCAATTCTCTTTCCACTCTATGCCTTCTCCTATCTCTCTAATTTTACATCCAGCCCCTTCCCTCTTTACCTTTTACTGTGTGGCAAGATCAGAATCTGCACCAATTCCAAAGTGCATCATGCTTCTTTGCATAGGCCTTTGTCGGTTTTTCTCCCTCTGTTTTGAATGCTTTTCCAATCTTTGTTGATTTAACTCTTCGTCATTCTTCAAGGCCAAACTCAAATAACATCTCCTCTCTGCAGCTTTCCCTACCACCTCATCCAATGTAAAACTACACCTGACAGCATGCAACACATCCTATCCTATCTCCCTACCTGCCTGCCTCTTCAGCTGCACTGAATTCCTGGAGGGCAGACGTTACATTAACTGAAATCATAAGAGTTTCAAAGATCTGTGAAACCCCTAAAATTGCGGGCAGTATTTTGTGTATCTTAATGTTTTCGGAGAAAAAGTCTATAGCAAATATCAGTTTGTCAAAAAGGCATGTGACCCCAAAGAAGTTAAAAATTACTGCCCCCCGGATCACGAGGTCAGGAGATCGAGACCATCCTGGCTAACACGGTGAAACCCCGTCTCTACTAAAAAATACAAAAAACTAGCCGGGCGAGGTGGCGGGCACCTGTAGTCCCAGCTACTCAGGAGGCTGAGGCAGGAGAATGGTGTAAACCCGGGAGGCGGAGCTTGCAGTGAGCTGAGATCCGGCCACTGCACTCCAGCCTGGGCCACAGAGCGAGACTCCATCTCAAAAAAAAAAAAAAAAAAAATTACTGCCCCCAAAATTAGCACAGTATCTAACACATATTAGACACCCATTAACTATCTATTCAATTGTCATCAAAATACTACAAAGTGACTGCACAGTGGTAAATCAAGATATCTATTTTGGGGTGGGAAGGGGAAAGACAAATCTCGCTTACAGAAGAATTCTAAATGACATAGGTAAATACTCTCCAATCCAGGAGGTGAAGCCTAACACCCCACCTGCCACAGACACCGATGCACACACACACAGATGCACACACACACAGAGTCCTTCAGGGTAGGCTACGCTTAGGAACTCGCTTCCAAGGAAGATGGGGGCAAAGGCAAAGAGAGCAACTTTACAGTAGGAAACCTGGCAAATAGGATTTTAACCAAGTGACAGAGATGAACCTCAGCCATGATGTCATGTGACTACCATATACGCTCTAATATGAGGTCATGAGAGGGCACTTCACCTCTGGGGTATTGTTTCCAAAAATCCATAGCCCAGTCTAATGAGAAACAATGTCAGACCAACCCACACTGATGAACATCCTACAAAATGCCTGACTAGCACTCCTCCAAACTGCCAGGTGACGAAAAGCAAGGAGAGACTGAGAAACTGTTGCAGCCCAGAGGAGACGGAGACACGACAACAAAGTACAAGATGGTCCACTAGGCTGAACCCTGGAACTGAAGGAAGACACACATGGGAAAACTGGAGAAATCCAAATAAAGCCTGGGGTATAATACTAACATACCACTGATGGCTTCTTAGTTTGGACAAATGTACCATGGTCACATACAATTTTAACAGTGGGGTAAGCTGGTGAGGTATATATGCGTACTCTGTGCTATCTTTAAGTTTTTCTGTAAACAAAAAAAAAACCCTAAAATTATTTTAAAATAAAAGGTACGTATGTATGTATTATTTTAGAGATGGGGTCTCTCTCTGTTGCCCAGGCTGGTGTGCATTGGTGTGATCATAGCTCACTGCAGCCTTGAACTCGTGGACCCAAGGGATCCTCCCACCTCAGACTCTAGATTAGCTAGGACTGTATGTGCATGCCACCATGCATAGCTAATTCTTTGGGGGTTTGTTTGATAGAGATGAAGGTCTCACCATGTCACTGGGCTCAATCTCCAGGTCTCAAGCAATCCTCCCATCTTGGCCTCCCAAAGTGCTGGGATTACAGGCGTTAGCCACCATGCCTGGCCAAAAGGTTTATTTTTTAGAGTCTCTTTTATCTAGTTAAAAATCTCTCAGATTCCCAGTTTCTAAACTTCAAAGAATTATTAGCAAACAGGCCAGTTATCCAATCTCCATTAAGCTGCATTAGATATGTTATAAATGGTGTTATACTCAAACCAAAGCAAAAATCTGTTGAGTCTATTACAATTATGAAAATCATAAATTACAACTTAAAAGTTGGTGATTGGTATCTATTTCTTGATGATGAAGCTTCAAATGTGTAATCAGTGACTTTTCAATTCTGAACCACTCAACTTGCTACATCCAAGCATGGTGTTGTGCCAGGCACTGGGACGCAGTAAGGAGTGGGGGAAGGCAATAATCAATTGTTAGCCATAATGACAGGGGAAATACAGGGTGCAATGGAAGCAGAGAGCAGAAGCATCTAACAGTCTGAATGAGATTATTATGGAAGGACCAGGAAAAATGTAAAAGTAAAACGTAGAATAAGGCCTGAAGGATGAGAAGCATTAGCCAAGAAAAAGAGGAAGACTGAGTGTACCAGAGAAAGAAAACAGCACCCACAAAGACCACAAGCGAGAGAACGGGGCCAGTTGTTCAGGATGGCTACCGCTGAAAGTGCTAGGCAGGGCCTGGCGAGAAATCAGACAACCAGATTTTCAATCTGCTTCAGGAGCTGTGCCTAGAAACTGGGCCTTGAGTTTCTTTAGCTTTCCCCAAAATTCTGGAGCAACGAAAAACCTTTGTGTTTAATTCATTAATTGCCATTAAGACCCTGACCAACACAATCCCTCTTATGAAAAGAATCCACCTCCATCAACAGCAAAACAAAACAAAACAAAACAAGTGTTTAAACACAGGTCTCTGTGCTCAATCCTATTTATACAATCATATTTCCCTCCAGCGTGTGCACAGACAGGAATGGCAGGCTTATAAGATGCAAAGATGATGAAACACAGACAGACACAGCTAACCGAAATTTTTAGGTTCTACACTTTGGTTCAAGTACATCAACTGCACAAATATAGGCAGAGATGAGCCTAGGAGAAGGGGAATAATTAGCAGAACACTAATCCCACCATACTGCATACAAGCCAAAAATATAAAATGAACCTCTCAGTCTTACCCTTCCTGCAAACAGAGGACCTGCTTGCCGGCACTCAGTAGGACATGTGATTAAAAGTGTGACTTGTGAGGCCAAACTGCATGGTTCTGAAACCTGGTTCTACCATTTACAGGCTGTATGACATTAAGCAAATTACTTACCTTTTTTAAGCCAGTTTCCTCCTTGCGACACATGGATATAAACAGTACTAGCTCATGAATTTAGTTGGACGTTTCAATGAGTTAATATACATCAGCTGCTACTAACATCCACTACATATATTCCCACAGGGTACCCAATTCTCTGGGGTCCCAATGACAAGTCACCTTTTCTTTCACCCTCTAGAAAGCATGTCATCAGAGAATAACAAACATTATCTTCAATCTACTTGATCCACTGCTGCATATAATTGAAGTAAGTCATCCTCAAAACTTAATTTACTAATAGCATAGTCTGTACGACCCCCAAGTAATGACCACAATGCAGTCTGTTATGACAGCTATGACAAAAACTGACCTGGATCGCTAGAGAAAAGGACAGCTGCTGTCCTCACAGCTGCCCCGCCTCACTTCCTGCTAACAGAGCCCACTTCTGTTTGGCCATCAGCTTGCCATGTGCTTTCAGGCAGGCTGGACCCATCCCCATTCCCTACTCCAGCAGCATCAGCTTCAACCAGGAACTTGTGAAAAACACAAATTGTCAGTCCCCAATCCAACCTAGAGCAGAAACTCTTCAGGTAGGGCCTGGCAATCTGTGTTTTGATAAGTTCTCCAAGTCATTCTGATGCAGACCAGTTTGAAAACCACTGACCAAGAACCACTGAACTAAGAATGGCAACTCTGTATCTGTAAGTTTAGAAATGGGGTATACAACAATTCTAGCCAAGGAGGTGCAACTTCTAGAAATTCTGCTTACTCTTAAAAATGAAGACAAAGAAGGGACCTCATCTCTTCTGGCCTCTAGAATGCTGTTGATTAGAGATTTGACGCTTAGACCCTCTGTAGCTATCTCATGACCCCAAGGGCAAGCCAAAAGCAGATCCACCATGCTGGGTCCTTGATGGAATCAAGCCGATAAAACAACCAACCAAGAACCTGCACTACCTATAGGAGCTCCTGATATGTGAGATACTATCACGCTTCATCAAATGCAAGGCTCGTCAGCGGTTAAGATGCATCATTATTTTGTTAATCATAGTGAGGAAAAAAAACCCAGAGAATTGGGTACCCCTGTGGGAATATATGTAGTGGATATCAAATTGACACACCATGGTTTTAAACGGACCATGTGTCTCAATTTCAGAAATAATCACATATGAATAAAATGTACATCTCAGAAACAAACAAAAAAAGAGTAAATTCCTTATTGTTTCAGCCAGATGAGTAGGGGGTTTCTGTTGTTTGCTGCTAAAAACATCACAATTTATTTTTTTAAAAGGATATTTTGTTCAATTCTGAGTATTCAATAAAATGCAGCATATACAGACGATGGACAGGAATAATGGTGAGTCTGAAGCTGAGATGGCCTTTTAGGGGGAAAAAAAGGAATAATGGTGGGAAATCCTGAAATAAAAGGAAGAGACAGTGAAATATTTAGACAAAGAAAATAAATAAAGTTTAGAAGGAGGCATCATAACTGTCCTCCACTATCTGAGGGCCTCCAATACTGAAAAAGTAGACTTTGTGTAGCTCCAGATAAAGTGAGGAAAGGCTGACTAACCTCTGAATGAAATCTACTAATGTAATGATGCCTTAAAAAATGGTTCACAGGCCAGGTGAGGTGGCTCAAGCCTGTAATCCCAGCACTTTGGGAGGCCGAGGTGGATGGATCACGAGGTCAGGAGATTAAGACCATCCGGGCTAACACGGTAAAACCTGTCTGTATTAAAAAATACAAAAAAAAATAGCCGGGCGAGGTGGCGGGCGCCTGTAGTCCCAGCTACTCAGGAGGCTGAGGCAGGAGAATGGCGTCAACCTGGGAGGCAGAGTTTGCAGTGAGCCGAGATCGCACCACTGCACTCCAGCCTGGGGGACAGAGCAAGACTCCGTCATAAAAAAAAAAAAAAAGGTTCACACATTCAGAAACAGAATAACTACTTCAAAAATTAAGGATGTGGCTCCTGTACTGGCTGTGAAGATGGCCCCTTCTAACTTTAAGATTTTTAAGATTCCATAATATTATAACCAGATTAGAATACAGCAAAGTTAAGAGGACTTGTTAAAACATCCAGTCAAATCAAAACTGCCAATAGGAACCGATCTAGGCAGAGTACCTGGTAGAAATTAAATTCAAGAAGTCAAAGATATAAGATGGAATTCAAGGAACCATCACAAACGCTTCTGAGCATCTCCCTCCCTCCAATCTAAACTCCTCTCACTGGGGTCTAGAGTTATTTTGCCACCACCAGTACCTACCTTGGTAACTCTTTTACTGCTTAAAGTGCCTACTCTGTGTCGATATCGCAAAACTATCCAAACCCTCCCTTCATTCCTCTCCTCTCCTCACCCAAACCAGCCTAATTACTGTCTAGTGCCTTTGCTCATGATGTCCCTAAAAACCTAGATTGTCTTTAATTCTTTTCACCCACCCGTAATTTGCGTCAGACAAACTACAACTGAACTACAGCTAAACTCAGTCCATGCTAACAATGACCATAATGCACCATCATCCCCATGCCGGAGCACACTCACTCAGCAGAGCGTGGTTTAGTGCCTGGCTGTTCTTTCTTTCAGACGTTTTCATCTTTCTCACATACTGGAAACACTTTCAGTAGCTCCTATAGTTCTTTACTATGTTGGGAGCATTTTAAGTCCTTAGTAAATCTTACTGATTAGTCAGTCAATCACTTTGGAAGCTATCACAGAAACCTTCTCATTATTGGTACTTTAATATTTAATATACTTGTAAAATTATAAAATATTTACTAAAGTATATCATCAGATGCCTGCAACTCAAAATTCTGGTTGGCTTCATTGAAAAAGATGGAAACGAAAGAATAAAGGGTTAGTTTGCCTTTCTAAAGATAAATGTTACTTACTTACCTAGGTTGTAGTGAATACAAGGAACTCAGCGAAATGAAAAAGAAAAAGAAAACAAGAGGAAGGCCCACCAAAGGACCTATTCTCATCTGTTCCCACTTCACAGAGTTCTCTATCTAGAAAGCAATCCGACTTCATCATATTTTATATGTAAGAAAAGTGACCCAGAGAAATAAAGTGATATGCCCAAGATAAAAAGTTCTTTTGTATTTGCTCACACAGGGACCCACCTAATTGTAAAAGGAAGCCAAATGTTTTAAAAAGAATGAACAAAGAAACTATAATCCAAGAGTTAAAGGGTAGAGAAAGCTGGGAAAGTAGAGGAGAAGTGGCTGCTGCCCGTGGGCTGTGTTAAATGAAACGGGAACTGATCTGCTCACCACAGAGTAAACCCAGGAAAAGCTGCCTTCTCCCCCTTGGCCCTGAAGAGCTACACTCTAGCCTCCCAAACTCACTCCAGCTTTAGGGCCTTAATTTTCCAAATGGTGATATCAGATTCACCAAGGTCACAACCTAAAGTAGAGTAATCGTGATCAATGGTGGAAGGGAAAACCAAACAAAAAACCCTCAATTTTTTATTATAATCAAGTACCAGATAGTTTTGTTTCAAATTTCATTTAAAAGCAGCTAAACTGCAAAGTGAAAATTTCAATAATATGGCAGGTAAAAATTACAAAACATATTCCCCTCTCCATAAATTACAAAGGAGAAACTTCACTATTTATTTTGATTATTTAAAACACTCCAACTTGTGCCTTTCTAAAAATTTTAAAACATTCTTACAAAAGGCCTGTTGGTTAATCCAGTAAGGTATTGAACCTCCAGGTTTTAAGACGGTCTGTCAGGCTGACACTTGCGAGCCAGAAAAAGAATTTTGTAAGACGCCAAAGTGTTTCAATTTAATCCATTACCACTAACAGTGATGTCACCTCCAATACTCATATCCTAGCAGAGCTACAAGGTACGAATGTTTTAGGACTTCACAGAAATTCCTGCAAATTCATCACTTACCTTATTTTCAGTCTAGCTAATCGTTTTGGACCATGATACTGCAAAAATGTCACTTACAGAAAAAGAAAACAGCTCTTCTTTAAAGAGAAACAGGTTATTTTATCTAACTGGTTCCACTTGTACAGGAAAACAAGGAAACTAGAACCCTTATAAAATAATACCACACTAAACCTAAAATTATTTTTGAATAAAATCAGTGCCATTTAAAATGATCACAAAATCAACAACTTTAATAATAAAAAAATTGTTAGAAAATATTAAACCATGCTCTGTGAGGGCCAGTCATAATAATCACCATTCTTTTAAACGTGAGCAAAATTTAAATATATAGTTTTGTATAAAGTATAAGCATTGCATAGCTTGTATTACCCAGAAGAATGTATTATCAAATATATTTCTATTTGCATTGAGTTCTAACAAATGACTACTATTGCAGGGAAAATGTGACTGGCACATCAGAGACTTTACCTCTTGTCACCATTATCATTTCCCAAGTCCTCACCTAGGATTAAAAAGCTCACAAAATGCACCCAAATCTGCATATACCATGTCTTCTCTTGGTCACATCTGTAACTATTTCCCTGCATCTGCTGGAGATAGGTAACTATGACAAAATGAAGTCCTATAATAAAACCTAAGGGCAAAAATTTAGAAAACTAATAGTAACAAAATATGCACTGAACGTGGTAGAGGCACTCAGGAGGAACAGAATGCATCGCTTTGTTGTTTACGTGGTCTGCTATCCCAGACCACATTTCTACCGCACCGACTTTGTGCTAGGCACTGCTTGAGCACATAAACTCATTTACTCTTCCTCTGACGTAAATGTATCATTGTTATCACATTTTACAGTTGAGGAACTGAGGCAAAGAGAGTAGAGAAGCTTGTCCTACCTAGGTCACACGGCTAAATGAAGGGCTGGAACTTTACTTTGTTCTAAATCTTCTCTGTGGTCCCTGCCCCAGCCCTCATTGGAAAATACACGCAGGCCAAAAGTAGAGAGACATCACAAAGACAGCCATCCCTCAAACCCAGCTATGTAGCTAACTTCCAGACATGGGCTTCCAAATAGTAATGTGGGCATGTTTTGCGGGGCCACTCTCGTGCTGATTTCAAGAGTACAAATCCCCCTGCCTAGAGTGGGGAAGATAAACAGGGCCAGGCCAGCACTACTTCCACCCACTTCCCTTCTGGGTCTGCCTATTCACCACCATAAAGTCAGAAGTCAATCATCCCACAGGCTTCAGCTTCAATTCAGGTAGAGCAGTGAGGTTTGAAAGTGCCTCAAGCAGAGCCCACAGTTCTCTGATCCTTTACAATATCAAACTCTGTAACCGTGTGGCATAGCAGCCATGCTAGGAACGAGGTCAATTACTTAGGTACTCGCTAGACTTTTTCCTTTTCTCCACCCCGGGGTCCAGGCTCTTTTCCCAGCACTTACTCAGGGCTGTCATTAGCCCTTTCCCCTCAGTTTCATTGTTCCTGCATTTATGTTATTCTGAGTCTTCTCCCCTATGGGTTCCTGTGGGGAAAATAAAAGATCTGAAAGGGAAAAAAGGGGGAAAAAATGAAATAAAGTGAAAATTCAAGAGGTTCTTGTTTTAAGTCCCTATTTTAAAAGATATATGGCTTTGTCACTTTCAAAAACCAAGCATTACATTATAAGGTATGTGGCCAAAACACAATCAATAAACAGATACTACTAAATACACACAAACACACATGCCACAATAGGGAGGATCTTTGATTCTTAGGATCCCCCTTTTCTTTTCCATCCGTTAATTCCTAACTACACTGTTCTTCTTTAACCATATAACTATTTCTCAGTTATAACCATATAGCTATTCTCATATAACTATTTCACATTTGTCAGATGTGAAATATTCTCAAGACCACTACTAGCCTTAGATACCTGAGACCTGTCTCTCATACCAACACCATCATTTAATAAAGAAACAATGGGACTAAAGCTTTGCTTACAAGTCTGTAAAACAAAGGTCACCCCACCTGCCTACCTTCCCACTTCACCTTACGAATAGGAGGTTCAAAGGAGAGAGTATGTGCTTAAGTACACCAAAGAACCAGAGGTACCAACAAGGTTAAGATATGCCTTGAACCCAAGAAAATCCCCTGAAGCAGCATGTCAATACTAAGTAACACAACCATTCCCTTGGCTATCACTCTTTTTTTTTTTTTTTGAGACAGAGTCCTGCTTTGTCAACCAGGCTGGAGTGCAGTGGCATGATCTTGGCTCACTGCAACCTCTGCCTCCCAGGTTCAAATGATTCTCCTGCCTCAGCCTCCCATGTAGTTGGAATTACAAGTGAGAATCACCACACCTAGCTAATTTTTGTATTTTTAATAGAGATGGGGTTTCACCATGTTGGCCAGGCTGGTCTTGAACTCCTGACCTCATGATCTGCCCACCTCGGCTTCCCAAAATGCTAGGATTATGGGCATGAGCCACAGTGCCCAGCCAGCTATCGCTATTTTAAGCAAAGAACTGCAGGTGTACTTTATTTGGTTTTAGGGAGAATTTTAACCAAATGATGTTTCCAGTTTAAACCTGGACACACCAGGTGAGGGCAGTGAGGGGTGATGAAGAAGATGGCATCCTTATTTGATTAGCAGAAACCGTAATTATAATTTATTTTTTATTTTTATTTTTACTTTTTTGAGACAGAGTCTTGCTCTGCCGCCCAGGCTGGAGTGCAGTGGCCGGATCTCAGCTCACTGCAAGCTCCGCCTCCCAGGTTCACGCCATTCTCCTGTCTCAGCCTCCCGAGTAGCTGGGGCTACAGGCGCCCACCTCGTCGCCCGGCTAGTTTTTTGTATTTTTAGTAGAGACGGGGTTTCACCGTGTTAGCCAGGATGGTCTCGATCTCCTGACCTCGTGATCCGCCCGTCTCGGCCTCCCAAAGTGCTGGGATTACAGGCTTGAGCCACCGTGCCCGGCCAATTATAATTTATTAGTAACTCTTTTTCTAGTTTTCCCCTACTCAGTCTTCAAAATAAATGCAGTGTATTAACTCTTAGATTGTACTCCGGAAAAATTAACAGTGAATCCCAATCCAGTATCAAAATGATTCAGCAAAGACAGAAGTGGCCAAGGAACACCGGAAAGACACCATACGTTCTTGCATCCAAGAGCCTGAAACTCCTGTTGAGATGATCATTTCCAGCTCATGTACAATGCTAGAACTTGTCTTCTCCTGAATATACTGTGTCTTATACTATCTCATGTTACATGAAGGAACCACAAGTTCTGAAAAAGCCACGTGCAGTGATCACTGTTTGATGTTTCCTGTCAAACGACTCTAACTTTCCATATCTGTAAACTGATTTTATATATATATATGTGTGTGTGTGTGTGTGTGTATGTATATGTGTGTGTGTGTGTGTGTATATATATATATATATATATATATATATAT
>NC_045440.1:937294-939674 GCF_002776525.5 Piliocolobus tephrosceles | reverse complement strand
TTTTTTTTTTTTTTTTTTTTTTTTTTTTTTTTTTTTTGAGATGGAATCTCAATCTCACTCTGTCACCCAGGCTGGAGTGTAGCGATGTGATCTCAGTTCACTGCAACCTCCACCTCCTGGGTTCAAGCAAATCTCCTGCCTCAGCCTCCCAAGTAGCTGGGATTTACAGGCGTGTGCCACCATGCCCAATTAATTTTTGTATTTTTTGCAGAAACAAGGTTTTGCCATGTTGGCCAGCCATACTGTCCACCAAAGAGAAAAAAAGACCGTTGAACTATCCTTCAGTTTTCCAGTGAAGATGTTACTATAAAATTGTATATAAACCAAATCATATTTATCACTGCTTTGGGTCATTTCAGGAGTGCGTGTTCACAGTGGGGGAAAAAAATCCCAAACTGTGGCCTCAAGGTGTCATAAGATCACAAGGCATCTGCTATGGTCTGAAAGTTTGTTTTCCGGCTAAATTCATGCATTAAAACCAAACCCCCAAGAACTGTGAAAGATAAAGGACCGTTGCTTACAGGCAACCTAGTCTATGGTGGGATTTTGTTATAGCTGCCCCAAAGCACTAAGATATCACAAAAGCTTTTTAAAACATCTAGGCTGGGCGCGGCGGCTCACGCCTATAATCCCAGCACTTTGGGAGGCCGAGGCGGGCAGATCACGAGGTCAGGAGATCGAGACCATCCTGGCTAACACGGTGAAACCCTGTCTCTACTAAAAAAAAAATACAAAAAGATTAGCCGGGCGAGGTGGCGGCGCCTGTAGTCCCAGCTACTCGGGAGCCTGAGGCAGGAGAATGGCGGGAACCCGGGAGGCGGAGCTTGCAGTGAGCTGAGATCGCGCCACTGCACTACAAGTCTGGGCAACAGAGCGAGACTCCCTCTCAAAAAAAAAAAAGAAAAAAGAAAAGAAATCTAACATCTAGTGTATTTAATTTAATGTTTGTTTACCTAATATTTATTTATCTATTTATTTTTGAGACGGAGATTCACTCTTGTCGCTCAGGCTGGAGTGCAATGGCGCACGCACTTTTGGCTCATGGCAACCACTGCCTCCCAGGTTCAAGCGATTCTCCTGCCTCAGCCTCCCAAGTAACTGGGATTACTTGCCAAGTAATTGCCCACCACCATGCCAAGCTAATGTTTGTGTTTTTAGCAGAGACGGGGTTTCACCATGTTGGCCAAGCTGGTCTGGAACTCGTGACCTTGGGTAATCCACCCGCCTCGACCTCCCAAAAAGTGCTGAGATTACAGGTGTGAGCTACCGCATCCGGCTTAACCTAACATTTAATAGGGAAAATATTAACACTAGTATTCAGCTAATAACTATACCAAAAATATAACAGAATAACAGAAATTGAGGTGATTGCCAGGGAGATACAGGAAGAGGGTCTGATGAGTAAGGTGGCATCTCTTGTCTGCAGCGTGTGTGGCGGTGGTAGAAGGAAAGGCTTCTGTGGGTTTTGAAACAGACTACTGCAAGAGAACAAGGCTGACTGGGAGATGTCGAAAAAATGTCAGAGTAGGCAATTCCAAGTGCCCATACACCACCCTGCACCTAAAACATCAAAAAACAAGCACCAACTGTCAGAACTAACTTTGTCGGAACTCTGGAAAACAGTCAAATGCTTACAGCAACCAACTGAACACTAAATCAAGAACTGCAAAGGACAGGAAAGCTTTATGGCATTCTTATTTTATTTGCCTTTGCCCTACCTCCTCCCAGTGTGATGGAAGCCCGTATTCCAAGAATGGAACCCTGGTCCCTGGTTCCAAAAGGA
Organism: Piliocolobus tephrosceles; assembly: GCF_002776525.5. Classification (NCBI taxonomy): domain Eukaryota; kingdom Metazoa; phylum Chordata; class Mammalia; order Primates; family Cercopithecidae; genus Piliocolobus; species Piliocolobus tephrosceles. The sequence continues at coordinate 937,891 of NC_045440.1, read as the reverse complement.
GCAAGTAGAACATACTCATAATTTTTGGTAACTCCATTCCAACCTGTCAGGGATACCTGAAGAACTGACACAAGGTTCATGCTTAGCTCAACATTCCTCCAGGCAGGAAAATGGTTGGCATTGCTCAAAAACAATCTGGACACCTGGGGTCAAAGAGTACAAACGAGACATGCAATAGACCACCTGAGGCCTGGGGAGGAAAGATATGAAGAAAGTTACCTTAGGAAATTAGGGCAATCAAAAGCATCCATATATATGGGTGAAATTAGAAACCCACACACATGCTCAGAATAAAACCCAAGAAGACCTTAAGCTTTTTCACCTTAGGCTAATGACTAGCCTAGGCACAAGTCTAGCTAACTGTTGAAGAAGGGCCCCAGCAAAGAGCCACTCTGTAAAAACTGGAAAAAGTATTTTTGTTTGTTTGTTTGTTTTAGCCCCTGGCATTGAAGGAAATCTCTTGTCAAAACACTACCAGGCTAGGCACAGTGGCTCCTGCCAAGCCTGGGTGACAGCGTAAGACCCCATCTTGAAGAGAGAGAGAGAGAGAGAGAGAGGAGAGAGAGAGAGAGAGAGAGGGAGAGAGAGAGAGAGAGG
>NC_045440.1:903049-936894 GCF_002776525.5 Piliocolobus tephrosceles | reverse complement strand
AGGGAGGGAGGGAGGGAGGGAGGGAGGGAGGGAGGGAAACAAAAAGAAAAGAAAGAAAAGAAAAGAAAAGAAAGAAAAAGAAAGAAAGAAAGAAAGGAAGGAAGGAAGGAAGGAAGAAAGGGAGGGAGGGAGGGAAAAGAAAGAAAAGAAAAGAAAAGAAAGAAAAGAAAGAAAAGAAAAGAAAGAAAGAAAGAGAAAGAGCAGTACCAGAACATTAGCTCTAAGAAACAGAGACTTCAGTGACCACACAAGACAAGGAATATAATCCCTACAAAAATAGCTGGGAAAAGTCACTTGACAAAAAAAGAGATACACAGAACCAAAAACAACAACAAAAAGCAAATCTTGGTGAAAGAGGAGACTCTGATTTCCAAAGACACGACATTGTGATTTTTCAAACACCCCATTTTCAACAGCAGCAAAATCCTAAGGCACATAAGGAAAAAGTATAGTCCATTCAAAGGAACGAAATTAACTGACAGAACATGTCGCTGAGAAGGCCAGACATTGTACCTACTATACAAAGACTTTACAAAGCAACTTTCTTAAATATGCTTAATATCAGTATGTTGTTGAAGTTGAGAAGAAGGATACTATATTTGATTAAAGGATAAATTCAATCAAAGATATAATAATCATAAACATAAATACACCAAACACAAAGTCCCAAAATAAAGGAAGCAAGCACTGACACAACTGAATTGAGAAGTAGAAAGCTCTAGAATAATAGACTTCAATACATCCTATTCAATAGGAACTTGGCCTGTTCAATAACAGATAGAAGAACTTGACAGAAGATAAATAAGGAAACAGAGAATTGTACAACACATAAACCAACTAGATCTAACAGACATATACAGAACATTTTTTCAAACAAAGTAGAACACACATTTTTCTAAAGTGTACATGGAATACTCTCCAGAACAGACCATGTTTGTCCACAGAGCAAGTCTCAATTAATTTAAAAAGACCGAAATCATACAAAGTATTGACAGAGAAAAGTTATGTAGTTAGGCTAGGTCCTTGGCAAAACTCCTTTAAACAGAGAAACAGCCTGAAAAATCAGGCTGCAGGCACAGATAAGAACTCGCACAAACCTCCGGCCCACTCGGATACAGGAACAAGGCCCAACCCAGAAATGCCTTTGTTCTCTGTATAACCAGTGGGCTTCCAGGAAATAGTCTCTTCTTCTTTTGTGGGCATGTACACAGTGGGCTCTGGTGGGTTCCGGTGGGCACTTTGCTTTCCTTTTTTGGACATACTTTGGAGTGTTAGCCGAGCCTCTATAAATCATTGCTTCAGCCTCTGATTGGTCCCAGGACAAGGTCCCAGTCCAAGGTCCTGGACCAAGGTTTCACTTCAGCTCCTGAGTGGTCCCAGGCCAAGCTGAGTAGGCTTTCTCCAAGACCAGTCAGCACATTCCTTCCCTGCCCAGTCCATAAAAACCCCAAATCCAGCCTCATAGTTGGCAGCCCTCTTCCAGGCACCCTCTCTGAGGCAGACAGCTTTCTTCTTTTGCTTATTAAACTTTTAAACTTTCACTCCAAGCTCACCCTTTGTGTCCATGCTCCTTAATTTTCTTAGTCATGAGACAAAGAACTTCAGGTGCTATCTCACAATGAGAGACTGCTACATTGTGGTGCATTGGTGAGACTGTAACACTACATTTTGCCACCATGATGCACTGATGCTAGAAATCAAGAAACAAAACGTAGTATATATCTACAGGATGGAATATTATTTGGTCTTTAAAAAAAAGGGAACGAAACTCTGATATATGTTCGACCATGGATACCGTGAAAACATTATGCTAAGTTAAATAAGCCAGATACATAAGGACAAATATCACACAATTCCACTTACCTGAGGCACTTAAAACAGGCAAAGTCAGAGATAAATTAGCACACAGTTTATTAGAGGCTGGAAAAAGGGGAAAATGGGAAGTTAGTATCTAATGGGTATAGAGTTTCTGCTTGGGATGATGAAAAAGTTCTGGAAATGGACAGTGGTGATAATTGCACAACACTGTGAATCTACCTCATGCCAGTGTAACTGTACACTTTAAAATGATTGCCAGGCGCGGTGGCTCAAGCCTGTAATCCCAGCACTTTGGGAGGCCGAGATGGGCGGATCACGAGGTCAGGAGATCGAGACCATCCTGGCTAACACAGTGAAACCCCGTCTCTACTAAAAATACAAAAAAAAACTAGCTGGGCGAGGTGGCGGGTGCCTGTAGTCCCAGCTACTCGGGAGGCTGAGGCAGGAGAATGGCGTAAACCCGGGAGGCGGAGCTTGCAGTGAGCTGAGATCCGGCCACTGCACTCCAGTCCAGGCAACAGAGCGAGACTCCGCCTCAAAAAAGAAAAAAAAAAAGATTAAACTGTTTCTTTGCCTTTTGGCTAAGATCAAGTGTAAAAATGGTTAAAATGACAAATTTTATGCTATATATATTTTATCATAATAAAAATTTAAATAATTAAAATGGTATATTTGTATTAGTATATTTTACAATAAATTTTTAATATAAAAATGTGGGGAAAAGAGAGAGAGAGATGGGACAGTCATTGTGATCTCACAGACATACATAACAAAATTTCTCTTGGAGAGACTTGAAAATGGAAGTTTGCAACTTCTAGCTGGATCTGACATTAGATCTAAGTTGAACAAGTTCCTGGTTATTAGATAATGTCTTGTGCTGAAAAAAAGAATAAATGAGAGTGCTAAATTGCTGCCCTTTGCAGCTCCCCAAAAAGTTAAACACAGAATTATCATAAGACCCAGCAGCTCCACTCCTAGGTATATATCCAACAAAAATTAAGACTCACATCCACAGAAAGCCCTGTACACGAAGTCTAGCAGTCTTACTATGTTCATAAAAGTCAAACACTGGGAACAACCCAATATTCCTCAAATGCTAAAAGGATGAACACAATGTGGTATATCCATCCAATGGAATATTAGTCAGTCATAAAAAAAGAATGAAATATTGATTCAGGCTACACCATGGATGAACCTTATAACATTATGTGAAAGTAAAACAAGTTAGTCACAAAGGACCACATTCTATGACTCATTAATGAAATGTCCAGACTAGGCAACTCTACAGAGACAGACTATAGGATAGCAGTTCCCAGGGTCTGGGAAAGGGAAAATGAGAAGTGACTACAATGGATGCGGGGTTTCTTTTTTGTAGGATTAAAAATGTGCTAAAATTAGCACATTTGTGGTAATGGTTGCACAACTCTGTGAAGATACAAAAAACACAGAATCGCACAATCTAAGTGGGTAAATTTTGTAGTACATGAATTATATCTTAATAAAAATGTTACACATCATTGCTGCCCTTCAACATTCTGATATATATCTCAAGTGCTGAAGCAAAATCTCAGGGGGTGCAACAATAGCATCTGTGCGTGGAGTGCATTCTCAAAATTCTCCTTTGCTTTTTAAGTCTTTGTAATGTTGGAGAATATTCTGAGATTTAAATAACTGACAGAGGAACACTAGGTAATTAACTTTTGCTGTTGTAACTAAGAATGATACTCTGTTCTATCACCCTTCACAAATGACTACTCCAACGTAAGAATTTAGACTAGCAATCTTGAATTCTTGACTCTTCCTAGTTTAGAAATTAGGAAAAAGAACTGAGAAAATGTTTCACCATCTTTACATACTTTGTTCTTGAAACCCTAAAGTCTGTGTTTTCACAAATGTCAGCCGCCTGGTTGGGTAGGGCGAAAGAACAGCTAAGAAAGAAAGGATCTGCTAAAGTGTGGTCAACCACACAGCCGACCTTATACATGAGGCACTCTGTAACATGAACTGCCATTACAAATGTTGTCAGTTTTATCATTAAGTGCACACCCATGCATGTGCGAATGCGCACACACACACATACGCACACAGTTCAAAAGATGCCCAAGGGAAAATATATCGCCCTATTGACCACTAATTACCAGAGATTAAGAGTTGCAGCTCTCAAAATGCCATTACTCCATGCTATAGAGTTTGGACATTTTTCCCCTCCAATCTCAAGTTGAAATTTGATCTCCAGTACTGGGGCCTGATGGGAGGTGTTTGGGTCGTGGAGGCAGATCCCTCATGAATAGACTCATTCCTTTGGGGATGGGAAGTGAATTCTCACTCTTGGTTCTCATGGGAACTGGTTGTTAAAAGGAGCCTGGCCCTTCTTCTGGCTCTCTCCTGCTTTCCTTCTTGCTGTGTGATCTCTGCACACCCAAGTCCCCTTAGCCTTCTGCCATGAGTGGAAGCAGCCTGAGGCCCGCACTGGAAACAGATGCTGGTGCCATGCTTCTTGTACAGCCTGCAAAATCATGAACCAAATGAACTTTTTTCTCCTTTAAAAGTTACCCAGTCTCAGGCCAGGTGCAGTGATCCCAGCACTTTGGGAGGCCGAGGCAGGCGGATCATTTGAGGTCAGGAGTTCAACACCAGCCTGGCCAACATGGTGAAACCCCATTTCTACCAAAAATACAAAAATTAGCCAGCCGTGGTGGCAGGTGTCTATAATTCCTGCTACTCAGGAGGCTGAGGCAAAAGAATCGCTTGAACCCAGGAGGCACAGGTTGCAGTGAGCCAACATCACGCCACTGCACTCCAGACTGAGTGACAGAGTAAGATCCCGTGTCAAAAAATAAGAAAAAAAAAAAAAGTTACCCAGTCTCAGGCCAGATACAATGGCTCACACCTATAATCCCAGCACTTTGGGAGCCGGAGGCCAGCAGATTGCTTGAGCCCAGGAGTTTGAGACTAGCCTGGGCAACATGGCAAATACCCATCTCTACAAAAAATACAAAAATTAGCGGGGCGTGATGGTGCACGCGTGTAGTCCCAGCTACTCGGGAGGCTGAGGGAGAAGGATCACCTGAGCCCGGGAGGTCGAGGCTGCGGCAAGCCATGATCAAGTCACAGCACTTCAGCCTGGGTGACAGACCCTGTCTCAAAAATAAATAAATAAATAAATAAACAAAATCATCTGGTCTCTAGTACTCCTTTAAAGCAACACAGACCAGGACACTCCACCAAGGTACATATGTTATATCAGTTTGGCCATCTTCAGGGTGTTTCGTTCCAAATTTTAGATCTGCACGAGTAGCCTTTCTCAACGATGGCTTCCCATGGAAGTCACTGGATTACCATAATGGCATTGGCCTCCCTGTTCTGAACAGTTTCCATGCACCCAGGCCTGCTCCCAAATACAACGGATTTGGCTTACTGTTGCCGGGAATTGGTCATGTAGAAAGCAGGGTTTTTCTTTACTTATTTTCAACCACAGAAAAAGCTTCCACATAAATCAGTTTTAAATTGCAAAGCTTTTCCTTTACTCCATGGCTTTCTCCAGATATGTCTGCCTACTCAGCAGGAGCAAAAGCCAGAAAGCACGCAGGGCCCAAAGAAAGACACCAAGAATAAAACACTACAGAAGATTCACGAGGAAAACATTTACTTTTACAAAGCAAAACCACAAGAAGGATTCTTGCAGGCAGGCTGGCAGCAGTGACATTGTTTCAAGTTATACATTCAATCCATTGTATAAAATCTATTACCTGGTATTTAAGTCATCAACAGATCTATACTTTCCATTTACCTGATTTGGGGGCCAAAAAGGTATGACTTAAAAATATAACAGCTTCCAGAGAACAGAGTTCTGCTCCTACAAGATGGCACAGCATTGTCAGGATATGATTCTGGAGTCAGACTGACTCAACTGGAATCTCTTATTACGCGGCAGGATGTTGGACAAGCTGCTGACTTCTGCACGCTTGGGTTTCCACATCTGTAAAATGGGGGTCACAGTGCGTACCTCCCAGGGTTACCATGAGAGTTCAGTGAGTGACACACATGCACAGCACTGAGGGTCCTGTACATGGGAAACTCCCACTGTGAGGGAGTAGTTGTTATTGTGATTCCAGTTACACCGGGACAGCAAGCCTTCTTGGCCAGTTGTCCTGTTCAAGAAGGGTTTTCATCTACTCAAATCCCACCTACCAGTTCCCTGATGCCACTGCTGCCTCAAGAGAACCCGTGTGTGACTGCCAGTATGTGCCCACCCACGAGTCACTACTGGAATAAAGAAGTATGCTCACAGATCACTTAGACAGCTAGTTATTAGATGGGACACAGTGGGAAAAAAAGAGGGAAGAACATGACAACTTCCTGCCAATGGGGTTACCCTCGGCCGTTCTGGGATGAAGGGAGGACTTTCACAATTTATTCTATGCGTATCTGTGTTTTTCTCCGACTTGTTGACAACATCATGTATTTCCTTTGTACATTTGCCTTTAAAAATTAAAGCAACCACTGATCAGGTCCATCTTGATTAATTTCTATTAATCCTATTAATCCATGCAATTTACTGACTAAGGCTCTGACAAAACAAAATGACTATAGCTGCCGATTATCACCCCTCAGTGAATGAAAATGACAAGGAACCTCAGCTGCATTAGGAACACACGTGGAGATTCCAAACCCTTCCTCTCAAGGAGTAAGTCACTCGCTCCTCTCTCTTCCAGATGGCAAGCGGCACTCCAACAAAACCCACATATTTAAAACAAGTGCAGAAGGTTTATTGTACATCCCTTTCCAAAACAGCTGCTCAGGAGGATGTACTTGTGCAGCAAGAAGGAAATCAGCGCGCATGTCCAGCTAATGAAATCTTTACGAGCTGAGCACCGCATCGACTCCAACACTGGGGGCTGCCAGCTGCTGCCTAAATACTATTTTCCAGCATCTTCTGAAGGCTAGTAGCTACTCAAATAGATTTTTAAAAGAAAATGAATGCAAAATATTGTAATTATTAGATTATTATAATTAGACATTCTGTTCTTTCCTGTGAGGCAAGGAACAAAGTGGCTGCGACTATTAAAAAGAGCACCAAGTGTCTTCCTCTGGTTATTTACTAACCAACCAGAGGTCACGCTCAGCTACCGGACAGAGGCCCTGCCCTTTGCACTTTCCAAGTCTAGCTCTCACCAGGAGTCTCTGGAGCACATACTAGAGGACTTCTCAGTATCTCATCCACAGCACCAGAGAAGCACAAGACAACGGATGATCAACGGATCCCTTCCCCTTCTCAAATGCCCCAAGTCTGCCTTTGGACAAGATGGTATTTAACCAAAGTTCCACAGTAATTTAGAATTACTAAGTTCCCTTTTCCTCTTTCTAGGACTGGTAAGTGAAAATTTACTTTACAAAATTACAGGGGAGAAGAAACTGAAAGAATTTGTTGCTCCTCCCTTAAGCGGCCTGAGGTGATCTGTGAAAATGGTTCGCTACTCACTTGACCCAGAAAACCCTACATGATCATGAAATCAAGAGGTTTAAATCTTCATGTTCACTTTACAAACACTTGTGAAACTACCCAGGCCATCAAGGTTGCATATATGAAAAGCCACCAGGTAACTGAAAGATGTCACTTTACAGAAATGGTGTGTGTCATTCTGAGGTTACAATGGTAGAGTTGGTAGGTATGCCCAGGCCAAACAGTGGGGCTGGATGCAGGTGAATTATTGCTGCACATGCTTAAAAATGGTGAAAGTAATGCTGAACTTAAGGGTTTCCATGTAGATTCTCTGGCCATTGAGCATTTCGAGGTAAACAAAGCACCTAAGATGCACCATTGGACTTACAGAACTCATGGCTGGACTAACCCATACACGGGCTCTCCTAGTCCCGTCGAGATGATCCTTACTGAAAAGGAACAAATTGTTCCTAAATCAGAAGAAGAGGCTGCACTGAAGAAAAAGATATCCCAGAAGAAACTGAAGAAATAAAAACTTATGGCACAGGAATAAATTCAGCATAAAATAAATGCAATCAAAAGTGAAGAAAAATAAAAAATCTGTTTGCAAAATCTACTGCTCAGGGCACTCTGCTGTAAATCCTCAAAAAAATTAATTTCTGATTATCTACTTGAAGATAATTACTTCACTTTGAAGGCAGTATATCTTTTTTCTTTTTCTTTTTTTTTTTTTTTTTTTTTGAGATGGAGTCTCGCTCTGTCGCCCAGGCTGGAGTGCAGTGGCCGGATCTCAGCTCACTACAAGCTCCGCCTCCCGGGTTTACGCCATTCTCCTGCCTCAGCCTCCTGAGTAGCTGGGACTACAGGCGCCCACCACCTCACCTGGCTAGCTTTTTGTATTTTTTTAGTAGAGACGGGGTTTCACCGTATTAGCCAGGATGGTCTCGATCTCCTGACCTCGTGATCCGCCCATCTCGGCCTCCCAAAGTGCTGGGATTACAGGCTTGAGCCACCAGTATATCATTTTTAAACCCTGTACACTATGCTTCCTTCTCCTACTAGCCCAATGATACCTCAACATGGTCATCATACCTTCCAAAATACACCGTACATCAGTCCATCAACAGTCCCCAAGGTGCTAATCAGCATTCGTCATGATCCATCTTTTTTTAATTGTACAAACAGCATAATCCAAGAACAAGAATACAGGTTAGCAACTTTAGTCTTCTCAAAAGAAAAAAAGAAACACTGGTTTACATTTAAAGCCTAACAAATCAATATTAATTTCTGACCCAAGAATGTGATCAGCTGTAATATACACTACTCTGTGGATGTAAAGCCAATGACCTTGTGAAACTCATTTTACAAGGTTCTCAACTTGTATGATGAATGTTTCCAAACTGATATAATCGTCAATGACCTGTGCTTAGTTAGCATCTTTAAAACACCTTTACAAATTATCCCATTTTGAAACCTGAAAAATCTCACAACTGAAATAAACCTGGGAAATTATTTCCTACAATTGGCCAACATATGCATAAATCCTTTGTTTTGATCTTTATAACCATTTCTAAGATTAAATAGTTACTCTCTAATTTATAGAATCAGAAACTGAGGTTTAGCTGAGTAAAGTGACGTATTTCATATAATAAATGGTAAATGAAGATCTGTTATGTGTACTATGTCAAAAATAAAGTCCCCTAAAAGAAAACTTAAGCATGACACCAATACCTGGAAAAAAAATGGTTTCAAATATACTGGTTAACTGGTGTTTTTATTAAAATATTCCTTTATGCCATCTATGTATATATTTTTAAAGAAATTACGTCAAGCAAGATTTTACATCAAATTCTTTTCCTAAACATTAAGATACTGCTCCACAGCATTCCTCATTCCCCAAAATTTTAAGACTACTCAATCACAGGGTGGGAGGCAGAAGAAGTCAGCCCCAGCTGCTCTGGGTGTCATGGTGCCACAGCCTCGAGGACTCTCAGACCCCACCAGCAGTTAGGGCATCTCCCTAGATCTGCAGTATCTTCCTCAAAGAAAACCCCCACCCCTCAAAGCCACCAAATCCGAGCAGGGGACCTCCTCTGGCTGTTTTCCTGCTATTTTTAGGTAGTTGGATGCTGGGCAAAGTCTGGCACCCTGGCAGCAAGATGCCCCTGCTAGCAGAGCAACAGAATCCAGCTGTGCCACTGACAGCCACTTTCAGCGTGGCCAATGCTAAGAGAAGGTGGGGAGGACAGGGCAGTTCCCACGGGGCAAACCTGCGTGCACGGGTGACAGGACGCCAATATCATTTCATCCAAACCTTGTGCTAGGGAGGTGGACTGTCCACTCTGAAGATAGAGAAGCTAAGGATCTGGGAACCTGTTCCAAAGCCTGGGACCAGGGCACTACGGAAATGGAGAAAAAGCACCACGTGCCAGGCTGAAGGGATGGAAAACGAGGGCACACCACACTTCTACGGGCTTCGGCACGCAGGTAGGTGCAACAGGCTGTGTAACCTCCCACAGCTACAAAGACTCTTTCCTGCTCTCCTGCAGCGAAGCTGTAGATTTGCCAATGTTATGACCTGCATTACGGTATATTTTCATAAACAGAAAATGTCCTTATCTTAAGGGTTACCTATACCCAACCTTCAAGGACACAAACTGCCTTCATTTTTCATTAGTCATACTGACACTGGGTCAACCACCAAAGAGTTTCAAAACCCATTATGCTAAGAAAAGACCATGAGTGTTACGGATTCAATTCTCCCTCCCAAAAAGATAGATGAAGTCCTAACCCCTCCCCCAAAAATTCAGAACATGACCAAATTTGGAAATAGGGTCACTGCAGATGTAATAACTTAAGGTGAGGTCATAATGGAATAGGCAAGGCCCTTAATCCAACATGACTGGTTTCCTTATAAGGAGAGGAAAATTTGGACATACACGCAGAGGGAAAACACCAGTGACAGCAGAGGTAGATGCTGAGGTCAGACGGCTGCAAGTCAGGAACAGCAAGGGTTGACTGCTACCCTAGAAGCTAGGAAGGGGCATGGAAGAGTCCCGCTCAGCGTCTCAGGGGAGCACTGCCCTGCTCACACCTTGACTGCAGACTTCTAGCCCAGGCTCTGAGAGAATACATTTCTGTTGTTTAAAGCCACCCAGTTCCTGCTATGAAATACTTTGTGATAGTAGTCCCAGGAGAAAACTCAACACAGTGAGCTAATGTCCTGCTCCACCTGAGGCCCTTTCTGAGATGGAAAGCCTGAAGTCTGAGGTCCTTCTCCACCGCAACCAAATAAAAGGGATCCCATCGCGCGTGGGTTACTAACAGAGGCGGGAGATTGCCGCAGCACAGAAAGCAGAGTGCAGGGCCTAGTGACCGGGTGGGAGCCAGGCCTTCCAAACTCCAGGCAGAAGAGGCAAGAAACCATCCCATGGAGAAACAGCTTATCTTAATGAAAACTATTAAGGGTAAAATTACTGAAAACTGGCTATAAATATGCATTCCGGTCAAACTAGTCATTTTGCACACTCAACAACAAATCGGTCTAGTCTAGAGAATCAGCTCTGGATGGACCTGCAGCAACCTCAAGGATCAATAATAGTAAGAAACTTCAAAAACTACAAATGGGTCAAAAAACATAAATTATTAAAAATGAATTATCTCATTAGTCTTATATGACTTTGGTCATCAAGCAGCTATGAAAGAGCACCACCTGAATTCCAACAAGAACTTTTCGTACATGCACATCAAGGTTCAAAATAAAGAACATATACGTGTATATACGTACACATATATATATATACACAGAAAGTTTCTAATTTTACATATGGTAGATAATGTTGACTCTATATACAACTCATAAAAGCAATGACAAAGCACTTAGCTGCTAAAATATCAAGTGAACTCTTCTTGCCTTTTTTCTTTTTTTTAGAGACAGGGTCTCACTCAGGCCCCCAGGCTGGAGGGTAGAGTGCAGTGGCACAATCACAGCTCACTGCAGCCTCGATCTCCCAAGCGCAAATAATCTTCCTGCCTCAGCCTCCCGAGTAGCTGGGATTACAGGCATACACCACCACACCTGGCTAATTTTCATCTATCTATCTATCTATCTATCTATCTATCTATCTATCTATCTATCTATCTATATATATTTTTTTTTTTGAGAGATAGGGTTTCCCATGTTACCAAGCTGGTCTCGAACTCTCAGCCTTAAGCAATCCTCTCGCCACAGCCTCCCAAAGTGCTGGTATTACAAGTGTGAGCCATCAAACCCAGCCCTCTTCTTTCAATTCATTTTCTGATTGGTTTTGGTTCTGTCTGAGCACTAAAGGAGTACAGTCACCCAAAAGCATCTAGCTAGAAGACCCACTGCAAGGTGGACAGCTGTCACACACGTAGCTTCAAGTAACTGTTAACTGACAATTTTCTAGAGGGTAATACTAGACTTTAGCCACTACACATAAAAGACAGATTAAAATAAACCTCTACATACTTTCAGTCCACCTAACATTTCAAAGGCAAGAGATTAAAACAACCATCTGAGCCACCAGTCCCTGGGGAATGGCACAAGCAAACCCTCCAGGTCGGCTGTTGAGGCTGGTTCTCAAGGGACTGTCAGAATTAAATACTTCCCTGATATGTGTGTGTGTGTGCACGTGTACGTTTGCTTATAGTTACATAATATGGTCTTGTTTCTCCTCCCTCAAAACACTAGTTTTTCAGTCCCACCCTTCATTGGAAGCCCAACTCAAGCTTCATCAGGGGACTCCTCCTCCACCTTCCAATGTCCTCACCAACCATCATTCAGTTGCTCTTGGCCCAACTGTCTGGTGTCAACACTATAGGACTTTCATGCTGTGTTTGTTCATTCAGAAAGATAATGCTCTCCACTATATACAAATTGCTTTGCAGGAAACAAAGATGAATCAATACAGAGCCTACCTTAAAGGAGTTTAAAGGAGTTTACTAAGGGAGAAAACAGATTATAAATAGGATTTTTTTTTAAAAGTAGCCAGGCAGGCTGGCTCATGCCAGTAATCTCACTACTTTGGGAGGCCGAGGTAGGGGAATTGCTCAAGCCCAGGAGTTCAAGACCAGCCTGGGCAACACGGCAAGACCCCATCTCTACAAAAAATAAAATAAAAATAGCTGGGCATGGTGGCACACACCTGTAGTCCTGGCTACTTGGGAGGCTGAGGTGGGAGAACTGTTTGAGCCTGGGAGGCTGAGGTTGCAGTGAGCTATGAGAAGCACCACTGCACTCCAGCATGGGCGACAGAGCGAGACCCTGTCTCGAAAAAAATTAAAAATTAAAATAATAAAAGTATTAATTAACCAAAGTGCTTTGTCTGGGAAAGTTCAAAGTCAAATGTGATTATCTGGATGGAATGATCAGAACCAGCTTTCACAGAAGAGGTAACAAGAGAGCATAAAGAATGGCTGGAACCTGAACTAAGAACAGGGGAACGGACTATCCAGGTCAGGTTTCTTAACCAAGGCACAAGGAATGTTTGGACTAAAAAATCCTTTGTAGTGAGGGCCTCCCCTTGAATAGTAAGTTTAGTACCACTCTTGGCCTCTACCAACTAGACACCAGTAGCACCCCTCCAGCTGTGACAACCAGTCTCTAGACATGCCATATACCCTGCAAGGGTGGGGGAAGCAAAATCATCCCTGTTTGAGAACAAGTAAAGGAAACAGCACATGCAAAAGCATGGAGACAAACAGTACAGGGCAGGAGAATGATTTGGTTGAAATACAAAGGTGTCATGACTGGGACCGGCACAGTGGCTATACCTGCAATCCCAGCACTTTGCAAGGCCGAGGTGGGAGGACTGCTTGGGTCCAGGAGTTCAAGCCCAGCCCAGGCAACACAGCAAGACCCCATTTCCACAGGAAAAAAAAAAAAATACAAAAATACAAAAATTAGCCAGCTGTGGTGGCCTGCACCTGTAGCCCCAGCTTCTCAGGAGGCTGAGGCAGGAGGAGCACGTCAGCCCAGGAGTTCAAGGCTGCAGTGCGTTATGATCGTGTTACTGCACTACAGCCTGAGCAACTGAATAAGACCTTGTGTCTAAATATAAATATATATTTATATTTTTATATTATATTATATTAAAATATATATACTATATTTTATATAATTTATAAAAATAAATTATATTATATTAAAATATAAAAATAATAAAATGCTGGCCGGGCACGGTGGCTCAAGCCTGTAATCCCAGCACTTTGGGAGGCCGAGACGGGTGGATCACGAGGTCAGGAGATCGAGACTATCCTGGCTAACACGGTGAAACCCCGTCTCTACTAAAAATACAAAAAACTAGCCGGGCGAGGTGGCGGGCGCCTGTAGTCCCAGCTACACGGGAGGCTGAGGCAGGAGAATGGCGTGAACCCGGGAGGCGGAGCTTGCAGTGAGCTGAGATCCGGCCACTGCACTCCAGTCTGGGCGACAGAGCAAGACTTCGTCTCAAAAATAATAGTAATAATAATAATAATAAAATGCTGTAACAATTCGCTATGAAAGTCCGGGCTAAAACACAATAATGACATACAGGGTTAGAAGTCTTCTGGAACCACAACACTTCATACGTTTTGTTTCAAAGTTTAGGATGTATTCTATGAATGAAGAGGAACCAAAAAAGGTCTCTGACCTGAGAGTAACAAGTGCACTAAGACTGGTTGATAATGTTGTTTGGAAAGCATGGGAAATGTTGGTTAACGTCCATCTTTGGTGAGGGGATTTTAAAGGGTTGTTTAGTTAAACAATTTATACTCAGTATTTTCTTCATCAACTGAAGAGTGGTGAACGTTTTTCAGTCAAAAGCTTACATATGTATGATATTTCATAATGAAATTTTTTCTTAAAAACTTATATAAACATTTTTAGATTTCTTTGGTGCTAGACAATGTTTTGACTTTTAGACAGACTGTATTTCAGATGACATGCTTGCCTAATTTTATTCTTGAATATGGATAGCCTTTTTATACAAGCATATATCAACCTATAACTAGATTATAAAGTGACTATAGTTTTCTCCTGGTTCCACTCACAATGAGAACAATTATTTAATAGGCACATATTTGTAACTGCTTTAACATTGTTAGATCTTTATTTGGAGAATTTATTCATACTTTGAACACACAAGCAAGGCTTGTTTTGTATATTTATATATGTGGAAAGAGGAATAGGTAAGTTATACAAAGGAGGAAAATTTGGCAAGGAAGAACCTCATCAATGCCAAGTCAAATCTTCAACACTGTGGGCCAGGTAGAAAAAGCTGTTAATATCTAACATTCAGTAAATACTTACTATATGCATCAAGCACTATTCTGAGACTTGGCATGTATTAACTCTTAACTCAAAACAACCCTATGACATAGTATCTTTCTCCACAAAGCTGTTCCTGATTGATTGACTGATTTATTTTTGAGACAGGGTCTGGTTCTGTTGCCCGGGCTGGAGTGTAGTGGTGAGATCTCAGCTCCCTGCAACCTCCGCCTTCCAGGCTCAAGTCACCCTCCCATCTTAGTCTCAGTCTCACCACGTTGCCCAGGCTGGTCTTGAACTCTCACACTCAAGTGATCACCCGCTTCCCAAAGTGCTGGGATTACAGGCATGAGCCATCACGCCCAGTTTGTTACTAATCTTTCTAACCAAAATAAACACTATTTACAGTATAGGGTTTTAGCGTAAACACCTTGCCCAAGTTAACTGGTCTGTGGCAAGGCTAGGGACTTGGGCTCCAAAAGGGAGGACCAGGCTGTTGCCCTTGCTATAAGGTGGCGGTGAGCCCCCACGACCACAGGTGACATCGTAGGAAGGAGAGTTGGAAAGAGCACTCTTCTGACTTAAAATACCACACAGGTCCTATACTGGAATAATTTCAGGCTTAATGGCACTGGAGTTGTCCTGTTAAACCCTGTCATTACAGGCTCACTGTGGCGCATTAACACCAGGACTAACTTTTTACCTGGTCATGGTCACACTGTGCTGTAGAAGTGCAAACAGTCAGTTTTCAAGTATTTTTAGGTGACATCTGAGACCGGTCCTCAGCTGGTCAGTGTGGCCAGGACACTGATAGGAGGCATACCTTGAGCTCAGATGGGTCAGCTGTGTGGATATATTAGCCGTGGTTTTGTTTTTTAAGTTGGGCAACAGTCCCGGGTGAGGAAAAGAAAAATATTTTGTTTGCTCGTTCATTTGTTTGTTTCAAGTTGTAGTAGGGCTAGAAAGAAATAAAAATATCTAGAGTATTTGTAAAAAATGTTTTAATTGTGGTAAAGTATACACAACAAAATTTACCATCTTAACCGTTTTCAAGTGTACAGTTCAGTGGCATTAAATACATTCACACTGCATCATCAGTCATTTCTGTAACTGTTTATCTTGTAAAACTGGAACTTTGCACCATATTAACAGTAACTCCACATCTCCCCTCGCCCCAGCCCCTGGCAGCCCCCTTTCTACTCTCTGTCTCTATGAACTTGACTCCTCTAGGGCCCTTTTGGAAGTGGAATCACATAGTGTTTGCCCGTTTGTGGCAGGCTGATTTCACTTTGCAGAATGTCCTCCAGGTTCATCCATGTTGCAGCATGTGTCAGAATTGCCTTCCTTTTTGAGGCTGAAATATTCCTTTGTATGCATCTTGTATCCATTTTGTTTATTCACTCATGTTGACGAAGGCTTAGGGTGCTTCCGCTTTTGGTTACTGTGAATAGTGCTGCTATGAACGTGGGTGTACAAATATCTCCTTGAGAACCCTCCTTTCAATTCTTTTGGATATATATACCCAGAATTACAATTGCTGGATCATGTGGTAATTCCATGTTTCATTTTTTGAGGAATCACCATATTGCTTTCCACAGCAGCTGCCCCATTCCACATTCCTATCATCAGTGCACAAGGGTTCCAATTTCTCCACATACCTGTCTGCACTTGTTATCTTGTGGTTTTCTTTGTTTATTTTTAGAGACAAGGTCTTGCTCTGCCACCCACACTGGAGTGAAGTGGCACATAACTGCAGCTTCAAAGTCCTGGGCTCAAGTGATTCTCTTCCTTAGCCTCTCAAGTAGATGGGACTACAGGCATGCACCACCACACCTGGCTCGTTTTTGTTTTTGTTTTTGTTTTTAACTTTTTGAAGACATAGGGTCCCACCATGCTGGGCCCGAGCTGGTCTTAAACTCCTGGCCTCAACTGATCCCCCCACCTCAGCAATCCAAAGTGCTGGGATTGCAAGTATGAATCAGCACACCTGGCTTATTTTCCAGATTTTTAAAAATTATTTAAGATTACATCTGTGCTAGTCAAAATAAACTACAATGTGAGGTTAACCAATTCATTTTTTATTTGGTCTTGAAAACAGGTCCTAAGACCTACGTTATTAATATTACTATAAGGTCCCTAAGTATGGTTTCTGGAGAGTCTGCCCAAGTGGGCTCATGAAGTGGAAAGGCTCAGGAATAAGGGTTTAAACACAGTATAAGGGTTATAACCTTTGCAGTAGTATGAACGTTTGGAAGCAATGTACATAACAGTGTTTATCTGCAGCATGCTCAGACATGGTTTTATACAATGCCAACGAGTCAGGACTGTCTGTAGTCTGGACAATAATATCTCTTGGCTACAACAGATGATTCCAGTGTAAGGGCCAGACTCAGCCGGCACCAGATAATATAAGCAAATATAATGAAAAGTGTTAAAACTCTATTAATAAGATCAGCTAGACAAAAAAATTATCGCATACATAGTGTATATTTGACCTCTACCACCATACAGAGTCTGTTAAAGGTTTCAGAGTATAGTTTTATTCTAATTATAATTTGCAGTTTAATCTCTCAAGTACAATAGTCTGAGAAGATAATAATTACTTATTAACCACACAGGTCACAGATTTTGGCTTTTTAAGAAGAAACAAGAGCCCTCATGCAGACCCTGGTACAGTCTCAACTGGTGGAGATACTATGGAAAGGAACTTTTAAATTATTAAATAGCCTCTAAATACACATACACACACATATATATACACATACATACATATACACACACACATATTTACATCATTTCATTTATTAGTAACCTAATTTTCAAAAGTCAATTAAGAATGTCAGAAAATGTAACCTAACACTTGGAACTAACTAAACAGGTATTTTAAGATAGCTGACTGTTAGAAACTTCAGTGCTAGAATGGTAGATTTCTGTTTTTTAAATATTTTATGGTTTTCTATAAGAACTTACAAAACATACTGACCTGTTTCGACAAAAACATTTCTGGTTTGGTTTTACATTTAAGTCATATTTAGATATTTAACACCTTCATAAGGATTTGTATAACTTTTTTTCATTTTTGTAGATACAGGGATTCACCATGTTGTCCAGGCTGGTCTCAAACACCTGGGCTCATGCAATCAACCCGCCTCAGCCTCCCAAAGTGCTGGGAATATAGGCGTGAGCCACGATGCCCAGCCTCAATAAGGAATGTTTAGATCATCTGAATCCATCCCCAGGGGTTACTAACACACAAACCAAATAGAATTCCGTATATTTTAGTATACAGCACATCTTCAAATAACATCGTTTCATTGACCGTCATTTAGTTACACAGTTGATAAGAAAAATCCATTCCCAGCCCAGGCCACTGTCTGCTGGGTTTTCTCCAGGTACTCGGGTCTCCTCCCGGACAAAGCTGAGCACATTGAGTTTATTAATGCATTTACCTGGGCCCAGTCTAAGGACACGGGTGGGGGTGTGAGTGTGCCCCGTGATGGGATGGCACCCTGTCCAGGGTTGGTGCCCACCTTGTGCCCTGAGCTCCTAGGACAGGCTCTGGCCACCTGTGACCAGGTGCAATAAGTGGGTAAATAATTACCTCACGTTGTATTAATCTTTCTTAAACGTAGGTATGGCTCACATTTATTTCAATGTTTAATGCCAGAAGTGTTTTGGTCTTTACTTAAAAGTTTGGTGGTGTTTTTGTGACCAGAAATATGCCATAGAAACTTAACTCTTGTTTGTATCAATTAGCCTATGGGAAAACTGGCTTCCATATACATAGTTTCACTTAAAATTGCAGTTCCTAAGAACTCATTGATGACGTTGAAGATTTACTGTATAGGCTTTTAGAGTAAATTTCTAAATGTAGCTATAATTTTGCACAATTTTTAGGTATCTATTTGGTGGTCCAGATATTCAACAGATGAGAACAAGTACTCACTTTTGGGGACAGTTTCCTGGAGATTGCATCCAATAAAGTCTCCAACGATGGGACAAGATTTTGTGAGAGCACATAAGCTGTGCTCACAAACCAAGATCCCAATCTTTCCTCAACCAGATGAAGTTTTCCTTAAGACCTGAAACATTGGTGAGTCTTGGGCACAGGGCTACAATACTTTTCATTGAGTCCATGAAGGCCATTTTTACCTCAAGGAAATCTCATCTAAAGAAAAATTATTTAAAACTCCAGTTGTATTGTTTCAAGATAGTTTAGTATATTTAGTATGGCTCACTCTTCATTAAACTTCACAAGTATTTTTAAAAGCTAATTTAAATAGTTACCTGTTTGAGCTGATCAACGGAAACAGGGCTCAGGCTATTTCTGTACGACCCTCAGACTAAGAATGATTTTTTTATTTTTTAAGGGGACTGTGCACCAGGGGCCTTCTGTGGCTACACATCTTAAAATACTTCTTGACAGAGAAAGCTTGCCAACTGCCGAATCAAAACAGAAATCAAAGTTTTAAAGGGAAATCGTCTCTTGTACTCTGCAATACCATTTCTTTTATATATACACACACAGATAACATTCATGCCCCCCATCCCCTTCCCACTTTAATCTGGAGGGTACCAGATATACACAGAATTCTTTGAGTCTCTATCCACCAAAATGCAGGCTCCTTCTCCTGTGATGTGAAGGTGTTGCCCAGCCACCCTTGATCTAGGTGTGGTCCACAGCTAGTTCTTCACAATGGCACATGAGTGGAAGTGATGTGTTTCACTTCACCTCAAACCAGGGCTTTTTTTTTTTTTTTGGTGGGGGCGGAGAGAGAGAGAGACAGTCTTGCTCTGTCACCCAGGCTGCAGTGGCACAATCATAGCCCCCTGCAGCCTCAACCTCCTGAGCTCAAGTAGTCTTCCCATCTCAGCCTCCCAACTAGCTGGGAACCACAGCTGTGCCACACCACAGCCAGCTCATCTATTTTTAATTTTTGTAGAGACAGGGTCTGCCTACATTGCCCAGGCTGGTCTCAAACTCCTGGGCTCAAGTGATCCTCCCACCTTGGCCTTCCAAAGTGATGAGATTACAGGCATGAGACACCATGCCTGGCCCAAGCTAGAGTTTTTAAGCAGTTATACTTTCTCCATAGTTTCTTTCCTTTCTCTGACTGAATGCTGAGGTGTTGAGTCCTGAGGATGTCAAAGCCACCACCAGTCATACCACCCCATAATAAACAACACTGTTCCGTTGTGTTCAGTCACTGACATGTTTGTTATTACAGCTATTGAGAACACAGGTTGTAATAATCATTAACATACACATTGCGGATTTACTGCCTCTCATATTTAACTAACTTCTACTTAATTTGGAAGTTCTCCCAATCACCCTTCAAAAAGAAAGAGAAAAAAACCATGAAAACAGATTGTTTATACTGCAGAAAGCAGTCTGTTTATTCTACCCATCAGTCTTTTCCTTGACAACTGGCTACTGCTGCTCTTTTTTTGTTTACTGTCTGCTCAAATGATTTATTTAAAACCTCACTATAACCACATTTCAAATGAACCAAAACGTAAAACCATTCCTGCTTCACATGTGTTGTTCAAATGCCGATGCTGCATTGAGAAATTATAGCATCCCACCACCAGTGGCTGAGTTTCAGAGGCAGAATGTGAAAGTGGACAAAAATAGCTCCACTTCAGTTCTTTATTGTAGACAAGGGCCAACAAAGCATAAGACAGGCAAGAAATGTCACTTAACCTTGAAACACTCTAGGATATCTCCCAAACAAGAACTTCCCAAAGTAACTGAAACTTGACATTCTCAAAACCTGCATCTTGACACCATCGCTGATTCAAAAACATGTCAGAACTGCCACAACACATGTCTCCGGGACGTGGACTCCTTCCCACGTGACTGGCGAAATGGGAATGATAATAGTATCATGGAAACGGAGTGTTGGTTCAGCAGCGATTCTTCCCAGCATGTGAACGTTTTGAAGCTATTGAGGGCCAAGATTTTTTCACAAATAATGAGAAAGACTTAGAAAAAAAAAAAAGAAAGAAAAACAACAACCCTAAGAAAAATCAATCGTATCAAAGCACCTTCCTTTTGTGCAAGCAGTGGGCATGAGGGTGGCTGGTTTAGTCACCTCAGTATCTACTGGGCTCTCCATCACCCAGTGATAGTGTGGGGGCACATGAAGGCTACACTCTGAAGCAGAGCTTTCATTCTGGTGAAACTGGCCTCCAGAAAAAACTAACATCTCCAAGAACGAATCTACAAAACCCAGGATAAACATGTCCCAGGATAAAATAAGGCCTACAATCAGCTGGGTATAATGCTGAGTGCAAGTGTCAAGGAAGAGTTAAGCCTCCCTGTATTTTTACTTCAACTGTCATTGCTTTTGTTAAAATTCCACTTAAAAAGTTACATAGTTTTAAGCAGTCTGGCCTTAATTCTATTTTTTTTCCTATAGCCCTGTTATTTTTAGTGTATGATTTTGCAGAATGAGAGGTTTTTCAGGAATGTGTATATCACATTACAGCAGATATGAGCCCATCACTAAATGAGATAGTGAGTTGAAATGCCAAGTAATAAGCAAAAAGAAACACTCCAACCTCCTCAGGCCCCATCCAAAATCAGGTAACATGCCTGACACATATCACGTTTAATCATAAAGGCCTGCTGGGGTACACATCGACCCTTTCCCACATTACATCTCAGAAACTACCTAAAAATTATTATGCAGACCCTATCAAATAGTGGACACCCCAAACACAGTCCACAAATGCTACAAACACATTCAAATTCTCTGTTTTTCCAAACTCATCATGTGATGGTCTCTAACTTCAGCTCCGTTTTGACAACTTTTGTTTAATCTGCAAACTGAGTAATAACTCCTTTATTGTAGTTTATCTTTCCTTCCAACCCACAGCCCTATATACCATCACCCTCCAGGCGCAACCAAAACCACTTGATTGCCAGACTTTGAACACAGAATTCCTTTATTGGAAGACACCATCTTTTCCTTCAGTTTTCTTCACCTTTGAAGGCAAAACGGCATCTTTTAAATGTACAGTGTAGAGTGATTTATAATTCTTCAGTTGACTACTCAAAAGCTGCTTTCCTTATGACCAAACAAAAATGACAGATTTGGAGTTCTGCTCATTTTGATGCAGAATCATAATGAGCAGAGCATCTAACCCTCCCTGCCCTGTGCAAGTCCACAGACCCCAAGCTCACCTCTGCCAGCCCAGCCTCTCCTAGGATTTCTGGCACCGAGCTTCTCCGTTACAAGGTTCTCGGATTTTCTCACCATTCCCATGTACGTTTAAATACTGGTAATCCAGGCCGGGTGCGGTGGCTCAAGTCTGTAATCCCAGCACTTTGGGAGGCCGAGACAGGCAGATCACGAGGTCAGGAGATCGAGACCATCCTGGCTAACATGGTGAAACCCCGTCTCTACTAAAAAATACAAAAAAAACTAGCCGGCGGGGTGGCGGGCACCTGTAGTCCCAGCTACTCAGGAGGCTGAAGCAGGAGAATGACGTAAACTCGGGAGGCAGAGCTTGCAGTGAGCTGAGATCCGGCCACTGCACTCCAGCCTGGGCGACAGAGACTCCGTCTCAAAAAAAAAAAAAAAGAGGCCGGGCGCGGTGGCTCAAGCCTGTAATCCCAGCACTTTGGGAGGCCGAGACGGGCGGATCACGAGGTCAGGAGATTGAGACCATCCTGGCTAACACGGTGAAACCCCGTCTCTACTAAAAAAAAAAAAAAAAAAAAGAAAAAAAACTGGTAATCCATTAGAATCACCTGCGGACCTTCTTTTATCCATTCCGCCCCTCTAAACCTAAGATGCCTAGTGCTAAAAAGTTTATCAAAAACAAAAAACAAATTTCCAAGTCATTCTAACATATGCTCCTTCTCCTTGATAACTAACTCATAGATATTGATAGAAATCAGCCTGCACAACTTTGCTTCTCATCCCTGTGTACTGCTTAGGGAACTTTCTGAAAACCTAGATTTTTTAAATATATAGATTCTTGGGCCCATCCCAGATCTCTTATGGTAGATCCCAAACATCCAGCTCCTCAAGTGATTCCAATGCACAGTCAAGCTTTGAAAACAGTGGCTTTGGATGGGCGCAGTGGCTCACACCTGTAATCCCAGCATTTTGGGAGGCCAAGGAGGGCAGATCACCTGAGGTCAGTAGTTTGAGACCAGCCTGAGCAACAAGGTGAAACCCTGTCTCTACTAAAAGTACAAAAATTAGCCAGGCATGGTGGCTCATGTCTGTAATCCCAGCTACTTGGGAGGCCGAGGCAGAAGAATCACTTGAACCCAGGAGGCAGAGGTTGCAGTGAGCCGAGATTGCGCCACTGCACTCCAGCCTGGGCAACAAGAGTGAAACTGTCACACAAAAAGAAAAGAAAAGAGAAGAGAGAAGAGGAGGGGAGGGGAGGGGAGGGGAGGGGAGGAGAGAGCTTCCTTATAACCTCGGGATACAACTGCTGTTCTCAATGTTTCCAACAGGTCAAGAGAGAACCAGCATATTTGAGTGCAGTATTTACATGGGACCTGTGGGGTATGCCAAACCTACAAATTCCTTTCTGTAATGTGGAAGTCACAGGGTCAAAAGGTGCACCTACCCTGAGACGGAGAATGAAGTACTGAAAACGATGTCCTAAGACACAGACCCAGAGGTATTAATATTACTCAGCTGTTTGATTCATCAGCAGTTACAACCAACTACAAGAGTTACAAGCCTACCCCAAGCTCTGCAGAGTTTAATATTAATACATTAGACTAGCCATCAGAGGTCTCAAAGAACCTCAGCTTATATACCAAGAGGCCCCAGGGGTTGAAGAATATCATTCCTCCATCTTCAATAAGCCAGACAACAACGTCCCAGAGCAAAGCAAACTAATTCTGTCCCACCCACAGCTTGGTGAGCTCTGGCTTCAAGAGTTGCCTCCACCAGTGCCATAAGTGACTTAATCACTTTAAACCCACTTCTTCGTCTATAAAATGGGCACCAAATGTTTGTGAAAATTAAGTGAGACAATGTATATAAAAACAGAATATCCAATATAGTTTCCTTTACTCCTTAATTTCTCTACGTCTCCTCCACTCTGCTTGAATTTTTGTCATACATTCTAACACACTAGCAGGGCTCACCTCAAGTTTACTGCAAGTATCACACACATGTCCTCTCCAACAACTAAACTAGGACATAGGGGGCCTTAGGGGGCACTTTATTTATCTCAGTTTCTCTAAAATGAACATGAAGCTTAAACTCATTAACTGTTTACTGGCAACCCATTCAACAGACCTGATAACTCAGTTCCTAGTTCTATTAATTTGACAGCAGTGGCTATCACACCTTAAAGGTTAGAATTACCAGGGAGCCCCCACCGCCGACAAATACTTAATAATTGATTCCAGCAAGGATTCTCAACAGACACTAAAACCATAAGGTAAAGGGTATTTAGGAAAAAAGACACTGACACTTTGCTAACGTATTACTCCCCAGTTACCTACCGATAGCAAAGGGAAAAACTACCTTTATATAAAGAAATCTAGCAGTCATAACCTTAACCAAGGGATAAAACTTAGCATCACTAATAGTGGGACAAAACAGGTATGGGGCACCTACTGATATGACGCAAAAATGAAGAAAGCAGTACTTCTGACAAAAATTTGTGCCTGAATGTAATTCAGCCCCTAGATGCA
Organism: Piliocolobus tephrosceles; assembly: GCF_002776525.5. NCBI lineage: Eukaryota > Metazoa > Chordata > Mammalia > Primates > Cercopithecidae > Piliocolobus > Piliocolobus tephrosceles. The sequence continues at coordinate 912,681 of NC_045440.1, read as the reverse complement.
ACTTCAAGTTTACTAGACATACAGAGTGCAAACGACACCTGGAAGAAACACTCAGGCAATGCAAAAATATGAGCAGACAAGAGACCTGGACTGGACCCTGGAAAAAAGTCAATGTCATGAGAAGAAAAAAAAGGAGAGGGGCTCTTCTAAAGAAACAGCAATGTAATTCATAAATTTTTACTAAGTCCCTGTTTGAAGGGGAGAAAAAACCCACAAATAAATTTGCTGGGGACAAAAACTAGGTAAATCTGAGTACAAAGCAGCTATTAGATGATTTTACAGAATTAAGGAAAATTATGGAAATACTGTTAATTTTCTTAGGTGTAATGATACTGTAGCTTTGTAGAATTATTCTAAATATTTCATATTTGAGGTGAAGTATTTAGAGGTGCAACATCAGGATAGGATATGTGTTAAATACACACACACACACACACACACACATATATATATACACACACACATATTTTCTTTTTTTTTTTAGAGATGGGGTCTTGCTCTGTCACTGAGGCTGGAGTGCAATGGCACAATCTCAGCTCACTGCAACCTCTGCCTCCTGGATTCAAGTGATTCTGCTGCCTCAGCCTCCTGAGTAGCTGGAACTACAGGCACATGTCACCATACCTGGCTAATCTTTGTATTTTTAGTAGAGACACCATGTTAGCCAGGATGGTCTCGATCTCCTGACCTCGTGATCCATTCGCCTCAGCCTCCCAAATTGTTGGGGTTACAGGTGTGAGCCACCGTGTCTGGCCTACAAAAATCTTTTTAAACGAGCAAGGTGTGGTGGCACACACCGTAAGCCCCAGCTACTCAGGAGGCTGACTCAAGGGAACTGCTTGAGCCTAGAAGCTCAAGGCTGCAGGGAGTTCTGCTCACGCCACTGCACTCCAGCCTGGGCAACAGAGTGAGAATCTTGTTTCTTTAAAAAAAAAAAAAGATTACTGAAGCCAGGTGAATGGTAATAGGTATTCATTATACTGCTCTATTTCCCTGTGTGCTTAAAAGCTTCAATAATAAAAATTGGGCAAAAATACAGATTCCTTGGCCCAACTTTCTGAGGCTCTGATCCTGAAGTCTGTAGTAAGGCCTGCAATCCGCATGTTAATGGCCCCGTGCACTCTCCTAACACAGGAGTCTGCCACACTTGAAGAAACACAGCTGAAGTGAGAAAGTCAGGCACCTGCCCTCTGGAGGGGCCTGAGTTCTGGATTGCCCTGCCTGCTCGACTTTACTGGCAAGCTTCCCAAGCTATGGGTTTGGCATCTTCCTCAAAACTGCTGCCTTTCCTCATTTGTTCAGTGTATTTAAGACGGAAAGAAAAGGAAGCATCATGGTGATACGAATGTTTTAGCTCACCTACCCATGAGTGAAAGCGTCTGGCCAGGGCAAGCCGTAATTATCAACCCTACCTTTCCTCCAAGAGGGTTGTGAAGAAAACAGTACGTAGCTCTCTGTGAACTGAATATTCTAATTTCTTCCTAGAAAAGAATGATGAGCACAGTCCATGCTCTAAATCAATGACCAAGATAAAACAGAAATTGCTTCCTCACTTAAACTAAGAAGATGAAAACACTCCATTCAAAACAAAAATTATTTTTAAAACCACTTGTTTAATATTCCAAGGTAAAAGAGATCAATGAGAAGAAATTTTTTGTTAGCAATCTGTAAAATACCATAGGGTGCAGTAGTATATTTTGAGCTATATTAAAATATGCAATATACTAAGATCTATCCACATTAGAAATATAGAAATGAAAACTCTAATGTTGAAATTTTATGTAGAACTATATTGTCACTGTAACAATATCCACTGAATTCTCTAAACAAATTCCATCTTTCCTAAAAATTCGACTACTTAACAGAATTATTTCCTAAAAGAGCTCAAGTGACATGATAGCATCACTAAAAAAAAAATTGTTTTACAAACACTAACTTTTCAAAGTTAAAGAATACATCTCAAACAACAAATTACAGTACGTAATTTTAAGGTTCTGACCCCCCACAAAAGAAATTAACCTTGGTAAACAATTCAGAAAAACCTCCAAAATACATGGCTTAAACAGATATGCATATATTGCTTTAGCTTAATCTACCAGTAAAAATTTAAAACAGATGACAAAAAAAGACTACTGAAATATATAGTTTAATTTTAGCCGAAATTGCAAATTCACAAAATTAGCTGATAAAGTCAGCACAAGTTTCTCAGTAAGTTTAGTCTGCCATAAATGTTGACATTAACTAATGAGATCTACAAAATGTCCCTATAGGTAGGTAAGTGACTCAAAATGAGAATTTGTTTAGTAAGTCAGAACAATCCATGGCAGGGCTTAGAACTCTCTACTCTGAATGAGCACCTAGGAGACATACACACTTGCTTTAAAAATGGTTTAATTGATCAAACCAGACTGAAATTCCCTCTTTAAAGCTATTTTCAAAGCACAAATACCTGTAGCATAATGAACTTTTTTACATTGACGAGACATTGAAGATCAATCCATTTAACTCCTTCCTTGTTTGATAAATACGAAGAAACTGAGGCCAGTGGTTGTAACTTGCAGAGTGACAAACCTGACTTCTTAACTCCAACAGTCATTCCCTTCATACCAGGCTATGTCCTGTGTTTTTCTTAAATATCTCCAATAGTGGTAAGCAGTGGATTGTCTTTAGGCAATTAGTCAAAAGTCACCGAACTTGTTAAATGAGGGTATATTTTCATAAATTTTTAAAAAAGTTTTACTTTTTAAAAGGCATATAAGAAATCCAGAATTTCTGATGAGAAGAAACTAGATGAAGAGCACATCATGGGGAGTAAACTAAAATTTTAACCACAAACTTATTTGCAGACAGCACGCTGTAAAACAAATCATCCCGGGGTGAAAATGGCAACATCGGAGACACAGCTTATTTTTGCATCCCACAGAATCTTTCTATCCCACAGAATCTTTCCAACATTCCAGAATCTACCTACTGCATAAGCCTGACTAGGCAACTGACCTTATGAGTAAGTCTATAGTATCAAATGATGTTGAAGACAAAAATGAACTTGTGACTTCTAGTAGGCACACCTGCCTGCTAGAGTTCAGGAGCTCTGGCCTTCTTACAATACAGATTTTGATACTTCATTTCTGGATCCTTCTGGAAATACTATGCTGCATCACAGTTGCAATTTCGCTCCAAAGCATGCCATTTTTTCATCCCCTTCCCTTGAAAATTTACCACAAATGTCAAGTTTTTAGGGTTACTGTTCACTCAAAAACAAGAAATAAATCTTCAGAGATGTTCTCTTCTTATTTATTCTCCTACAGGAAGTATCTCCGTCTCAATTTAGCCCACTTACCCTCACAGCTAAGCATGTATTTCTGGATTTTTCAGATGGGAAGAGGAAGAAGGGAAGAAACCAGGAGAGGCAACTTCATGTGGTTAAATCTGCTCCTTCTTTTCCTTGATGGTACCAAAGGGTCTTGCCCACTGCAACATTATAAAAAATAATCATCCTAGTGTTTTTACAGTTTAACACTTTATGTTTACGCCTTTCATTCTTTTAGCACTTCTGTTTACCTAAGGTAGAGATTCATTTTTTTTCCAACTGGATATTCGATTGCTATCATTTGTTAAATAATTATTTTTCCATCCACTGATTAGCAATGCCACCTTTAATATGTACTAAATTCTCACAAACATATCAATATATGTATAGACTCTTTATTCTCCTTCGAACTATCTGCTTAATTTCTCTGCACATTGGTCTAATTATTGACACATTATAGCATATCCACTTCCTGATCGGGTAAGTCTCAACATTCTTCAAAGTTTTTTGACTACTCAAACTCATTTATACTTTTCTCAGATCAGTTTTACCCAATGTTCCCCTCAGAAAAATCCCATTGAGTTTCTTTTTTTTTTTTTTGAGACAGAATCTTGCTCTGTCGCCCAGGCTGGAGTGCAGTGGCACAAACTCAGCTCACTGCAAGCTCCGCCTCCCGGGTTCACGTCATTCTCCCACCTCAGCCTCCTCAGTAGCTGGGACTACAGGCGCCCACCACCACGCCCAGCTAACTTTTTTTGTATTTTTTAGTAAGGACGGGGTTTCACCATGTTAGCCAGGATGGTCTCGATCTGACCTCATGATCCGCCTGCCTCGGCCTCCCACTGAGCCACTGAGTTTCTTTTTAACCAGAATTCCATTAAGTTTATGGATAAAATGAAAAAAGAAATGCTATTTTTACAATGAGATTCCCACCCATTAATAAGCATATAAAACTCATTCTCTCTCTACTCACACACCCACACACCCCACGAATACAAGTACACAATCTATTAATGTGTCTATGACGGTACCCTGGCCGCATGAATTTCCTTATTTGCACGGATCTAAATACTGAATATTACCATTCTTAAACCACAAAACCTTAGCATTAGAGGGACATTACAGATCACTTATCCCAACACCACTCATAATCCCAGTTATGTTTCCTCAAGCCTATTTAATAGATGCGTTTCAGATATAAACAGAATTATTATACCTTTCACACGCAACATAAACATTATTTGTATCTCATAAAAGGCAAAGAGAAGTGGGTTACACTTACTGAAGACTGCTTTGAATTTACGAATTCTTTCAGAATGAGATTAATACTTGAGCTCAAAAAAAAAAAAAACAAAACAAAACAAAAACTAAAACAGAAAACACAGAGTACCATTAGGGCATCCCCTTGAGTAGCCCCTGAGACACTCATGCTCCCAAGGTAAAGTCGTCCATTATGGTGTTATCCGGAGGCCAAACTTAATGGTACCAGATCATTCCTTTCCCAATTCTGCCATCATATTTATTAAGAACACGAATCTAATATTCCTCTCCAAATGGAATAAGCCTGAAATCCAGTTCTAAAGTGTTTCTCAAGCGTGGGGTTCCCACATGATCACCTGTGGGTCTTCTAAAGCTATGACTTCTTAGATCCTCCCCAGGGAGTCTTCTTCGGCAGGTCCAGCAGTGCCTCGGCTTTTCTATTTAAGGACTGCAACAGATTCTATTCTCAGCCAGAACTAAGAACCACTATTCTAAAATGTTCAACATGAACAAAGACCCATAATAGACTAAGTGTCCCTACACAGAGGAGCAGAGAGGAGGGCAGGGGAGAGATTAAAAAAATAATAAAGTGTCTTCACCAGCCCAGCAACATTCACTGCTGATTGTGTAGAGAGCTGCATATCCAAACTGCACCAGTCTCAAATCAGAAAACAACGCTAAAACAGAGCTGTCCACTGCTCAGCTGGATGGTGCCATTATAAAATGCAAAATGCCTTTTCCCTTTTACTCCCCTGAAGGCAACCCTCTACCACATCCCACCTCACAAGAGAAAGAACCACTGACCATCCTCTTAAATATGCAACTCATATAAAGAAGTAAATTCCTTTTACTCTGAAATAGAAGGGTGCAAACACACACATAAAACTACATTCATTAAATGGGAGATTAATGATGTGGCCATGACATTTTGGTCATATAACCGTTGCTTCTTGACTGAAGAGAACTGACAATGCACTAAGCAACCTCTAAAAGTAACACAAAAGCAGAGAAAGGACAACAGCTGAAGGGAAAACTTGCACACATCAATGCAATAGGCGAACTAAATCACACCCTTCCTAAAGCCAAACCCTCCAAGAAAATGCTCTCTATTAACAACACATTGTACAAAAGTGAAGCCCAATGTGACTCATGCTCCTGGAATACGTGATTCATATGCCTGTTATCCCCACGAAAAGCACCTGAAAAATAAAGCACATCAAGCTATACAGAGGTTGTTACACGTTTAGTAATTAGTGGGAGTAAGGCATGCATGAAAAAGACCTTAATCACACACTAGTGCTCTGCAAAGCAGGTTCACGGGGCCACATCATTCTACAGACAACCATTCTTCCATGCTCCAATTTCAGCCCAGCCAAAAACATTTTCTTACATTCTATAAAGTCATTTGATAAAAGACGTCAAGTATTTGCCATCTTGACAGGAATGGTAAGATGCACAGAAGTGCCCCATCTTAATATCGAGGGAAACTAACTTTTATTAAATAGGTGTTGTGCTTTGTCCAAGCTAGAACCAAATAATTTTACATTTTAAAAAATCTGAAGAGACAAGTATTCATGGTTTAATGGAATCAGTTTTGACAATGTACAACTTCACTGACATCTTTTCTTAGAGATGCAGCCCAAATCAAATGATAGAAATATTAGATCTTAACCTTTATGTCATGTGACCATAAGAGAAAGCAAAGTTTCAACAGCAAATATGACTAAGGAAACAACTATAAACCCAAAAGATCTTCAATAAAAATAGAGATGATGTATGTTGATACACATTGACAAGCAATTGCTTGCCAAAAGATTAAAACTAGAATTCCTCTAAAGCTTTTACATATGAATGATTTCAATGCAAACAACATGGCTAGTAGGTATTAAAACAGCAGACCTTGCTCCTGGAGTATTTCAAGCAAAACCATCTAACTGGGAAAAAAAAAATTTCTTATAAAATCCTTCCTCAGTAAATACTGCTTTTGAAGTATAGCTATGTTAGAAGAAATAACTTACCAAAATTAGCATGTCTTTTAATAACTTAACTTTGGGAAATATTTAGAGATATACTCTAATCTTCAAAAAAGATGTAAAAAAAAAACTAGACAGTAAAGTCACACTTCTTATCACTGCAGATGAAAGTTAAGATCAGAAAAAAAATACTACCCCACATACAACTACAAAAGCTAAATTGACATTTTAAATGTACTTTTCAGTTTGCTCTAAAATCTGGACTTCCACTTTGCCCATAAACAATTAACGTTTAGGTGAATGGAGGTGGGATTTTATTCTATTCCAATTTCATTCTGTCTCAAAGCTTACTACTAATCAATGTCCAGGACAGATTCCACTAGAAACAGTTCTCTCAGGAATTCTAACCTGACACCAACATTTTTATTGTCCACACTTAGAAGTTTACCTCATGGAGATAGTTGACTTCGGCTTGTTCAGCAAAAGCCGACCAGCACATGCTACTAAATTCTACTGGTATGTTAAAATCTCTCTTCCCCATACTTTTTGTCCCTCCCCCGCTTCATTCCTGGCATCTTAACAACCAGAAACCACTCCCCTCCTCCGCCCCTCCCCCCCAAAAAAAGGTATCTCCAATACCAAACACACTACCTTTAATTCGGTATGACTTTGAGTGTGTGGGTGTTTGGGAATTTAGATTTCAAATTTAAAACATATTGCAGAATTTTATTTGACCCCAAGCTATGCTTACAACAGTCAAAAGTTAATCAGCACCTTTCCTATTTTATTCTCTCACTTCTTATAAACTTATCAGCAGGAAACAAATTATCTGCAGACAAATGCAGCTAGAGAAAAAGCTGTTTGGTTCAGCCTAGAAAGGCCAGTAAACAACTCTGGGTGGTGCAGGGCCTACGGAACCACCCTCACTTCCCCTAGCCTGAATTTGCGTGTAAACCCAGCAGGACAAAGTTCTTGCATCTACTCTCGTGATTTGACTTAATTCAATCCTATGCTTTCCGAAACGTTTTTATTTAAATAAATTCCGCATAGAGATCTGGATAAACCATTAAAAAGACAGATTTTATTTCAGCTAAACTGGGTATATCTGTTACCTGAACTACTAAGTGCCTAAAATCTCCTACTAGGCTAGGAGTCAGGGCAGCCTAGGCAAAATGTCTTCTCATAGAAGCCATGCACTTGAAGAGCTTGCCCCGGTGTAATATAACTTCAGTAAGATTTTTTTCTCTCGCAAATGCTTTCACCTGCAACTCACTGTTTCCAGAATACACACAAGCTAATTTAAGTAAGAAGGCACAGACGTACCCAGGTGTGAATGGGTTCATTTCCTCAGTTTAGCCAGGGAGGCAGTCAGTGAAGAAGGCGCCTGGCTGAAAGAACACCTGCAAGTGGTTTGTGAGGGACTGAACTGGCACACGGGAAATTTACAAAAGGAGAAAGGGCCGCAAAGCCAAGCTTGGGTCTTGTGTAAATATAAATCACTTACGCACTGGCCTGGCTACCAAAAACATCGTTCCCCCAGAATAGGTATCCAGGTGGCTAACTGGTTTTCTGGAGGTGAGAGTTAACACCAAACGCTCGCGCCCATCACATTTTATTCCATTTTTACCTGTCACTAAGAAAAGGACACGTCTAATCCAGCAAACCAAAAAAAAAAGTCTTTTTTCCTTTCGGGAGAGCAGCGGTTTGGAGTCATTCACAGGGGCTGGGAGTGCAGGAGGGGGAAGGGGCGTGGAATCCAGGAGTGCTCGCAGGCGGCAGCGAGGGTTTTTCCACAGGGCCCCACGCAGGCCACTGCAGAGGGAGAACGGGGGAAGAGGGAAGGATGTCTCACCCGGGAACAAACCCGAGTACAGCGGCTGGAGGAGGGAAGGCTTCCCCGGGCCGCGAGGTGGGGTGCAGCCCAGGGCGCCTGCAGCTGGTTACCTCGGGAGGCAGGGAAAAGAGGCGCCCGGGAACGGAGGTCTGCAGAGGAGACGGGGAGGGCGGGCTGAGGCAGGGGCCCTGCCGAGTGCGAAGCGGGGATGAGGACGGGCCAACAGCAGGTCTCGGCCTCCCCGGGCCAAAGGCGTGGCCAGGGATCCAGATCAAACGCTGGTCTTTTGGAGACGCCAGGGGCGACACGCGGCCGGTCCCTCCTTCGAGCCCCCCACGCTGGGCCCGTCCGAGGGGCCGCCCCACGAAGCACCGGGAGGGCAGAGGGGCTCCGCAGGGCCGGCCCGCCCCCACCCCGCAGTGCTCTTACCTCCACACCTGCCCCATCTGCAGCAGGTGGATGACTGACTGCCAGATCCACACGGAGAGGCGGCACAGGCGCTGCGCCCCCGGCGTGGCCGAGACCCCCGCGCCTGGGACGCCGCGGGCCGCGCCGTGGCCGTAGACGGCCCCCATCATGGGGGGGCCCCGGCTGCTGAGCCCCTCCACGGCGCCCAGCCCGCCGCCCGTGTAGTCCTGCACGAACCAGCGGAAGCTCAGGCTCTGCACCAGCAGCGACGGCACCAGCACGAAGAAGAGGGTCAGCCCGAAGTAGACGTAGTCCCCCTTGCGGTAGTAGTCGAGGGCCAGCCACAGGTCGGTGCCCACGTCCCCGAAGAACACCAGCAGCGCCAGCACGATCCACAGGCAGTCGAGCCACGGCCGCTCCACCTGCGGCGGCGGCGGCTCTGGCCGCGCGGCCGAGGGCGTCGGGGGTTGGCGGTCGGCGCCGGGGGCCGCGGGAGGCTGCAGCGGCTGGTCCCCCCCGTCGGCGGCGGCGCTGCGGCGCGGCTTCTTGCCCAGGAGGGAGCGCAGGCAGGCGGAGCGGCAGCCCCAGTAGCACGAGGAGGTGTTGCAGCAGTGGCAGATGTGCAGCGAGCTGCTCTCTTCGGGCTCGCTGCCGTCGCCGCCGCCGCCGCAGCCGCCTCCCCCGGGCTCCCCGTCCTCCTCGCCGCCACTGCCCACCGCCTCGTCCAGGTTGTGCAGCTGAGCGAAGCCCACCCCCACGCCACCGCCATCGGATTTCGCCGCCATCTTGACTCTCTTCCCAGCTCCGGAGGTTGGGGGGGAGGGACGGCGGGGGGGGGGGGGGAGGG